>NC_039488.1:7634569-7934569 GCF_003590095.1 Trichoplusia ni | reverse complement strand
GAAAGAAAGAGATAGATGTTATTCGAGGGTTAGCTCCGAAATTAATATGTCCTTTTCTTAACATAACGTCGAAGTAAGTTGCTTTTTATATTATTTTATTATTGATGTCGTTCCGTTGATGGTATTATTGTCTGTCGATATTAAGAACGGAGCAATTACGGATAAATAAAGATAGTTGTCGTTAATATTTTCGGAATATGGCGGCGTTATAGATTGTCTATGGTTGGGATTTTTTTTGTGGCTGTATAAGATATTTGAACAAAGAGGTTTTGGTTTTATGTTTATAATAATAGCTCTGCCTTACGGTTTAACTCGTCTTGTTTTACTGCTAGGATAAATAAGGTTTTTTCAATTATCTTTGACCCTTCCAGAGGCTTGAATTATCAATTTTTCTAATTTACATGGCAGTGCCAGAGAACGCATTCAAACAGCCTTCGCTTTAATTTATGGATGGATAAAAGATGGAAAGACTTAAGTAAGAGTTCTAGGTTTTTGAAAAACCTAGGATTTTGAAATAGGAAACGTATTTACAGCTGATTTTCTCACTAAAGGACAAGATTTTTTTTCTATTCTGTCAAAAGTCACTCATTTGAAGAAAAGTGTTAAACATAAATCTAAAACTACGCTCTCGTACGTCTTATACCCAATTACTACGTCAAATGGGCACTAATACCGAGAAATTCGCTTAACAATACTTACAATCTGCCAACATGAGAATAGAAACAGAAAAATTCAGAATCGAAGTTATAAAATTATGCATATCGGTCCCCAAGCCCATATTAACATGTCATTCTCCGCCATATTGGAATCATATTCGAATTTCAAACGTTCACTCACTTCGGCAACAAATTTACTTCAGCTAGTAAACCGTTGAATTTCCAACCTTATTTCTGTAGACGTAAGAGTTTTATGATCAGCATATTTTATATTTGTCTTGGTTTATATTAGTCGATTTTGTGAATCGGATTTTTTTATGCGAATCGTAAAGTAGGGTTGGTATCGTTTTAGTAAGTTCGTTCCGATTATCGAATGATTGCGATGGAATGCGTTTTGTGCGGCACAGGTGGGGTAAATTATTATTTTGTTAGTTCTGGCTGTACGTGAGCGTCTGTGCCTTGTTGTCATGAGAATGCTGTTTTATGTCAATTTTGAATGTGATTTTTGGGGAGTTTTGTGATGGAGTTTTGTTCTGAAGTGCTTAGTAATTATTTTTTAGTCACAGTAGCGTTTTTATGCCCAGATTAAACGCGATATGACACATACACGATATCTTGAGTTATAACATTTTTTGAACAGCTGATTGCTGGTTGTAAGGGTTACTAGGTTTAGAGTTTATTTTCAAAGTGATCGAGTATTAAGCTTTTTAATACAGAAGTATTATTTCGAACGAATAACAATTAATTAATATCTTACAAATACAAGAGATGCAAGGATTTAGATTCACGCCAACCACAGTTGTATCGCACTTGTAGGCTGTAGTTACATGTGAGCCTACACGTAACATTACTACTTACACCTCCCCCCAAAATCACATTCGAAATACAAAACTATACACAACAACCGCTAACGTACTCACTAAATGTTCTACACCTGTTAAATGTTGGCGTTCCAATTTTGAAACACTCCGCGCCCGTTGCACACGACCGCAGACATGTTCTGAATTTAAACGAGCCAATGGGAAGCGATAACGCGTTCGGGTTTTCGCGGAAATTGTCGATTGTGGTCGTAGGGGTTAAGGTGGATTTTATTAAAGTATGGATGGGAATTACAGGTTTTTTTTGGTAATGAAATATGTTTTAAGCTGTTTCCAGGTATTGTGTTAATTATTATAAGAACTCTTTATAATTATTTATTTAATAAAGGTTTAATCACGGGTATTTATCGGGATCGCTCTAATCGGGCGAATCCATCTAAAGTGAAGATGAATTCGGAGAATTACTTTGATTTTACAATTTATATCGGCTTCTACATATTGTGTGGTTTGTTGTAATGGTCAAAAAATGCTGCCCTGAGGAATACCATTAGAATTGTATTAGAAAATTCTAATACACAGAGCATAATGGACATTGACTTAAAAAATGCATTTGTTTGAATAAACTTAATACTATACAAATATGATTTAACAAAATAGCATATACCTACGCAGTAATTATTGTAAAAAAAGGGTATTAACCCAGTTGAATGCTTTTTAAGATCACAAACCCGATTTTTTTTCAAGACGAATTTGGTAGTTAAAAATTTTCGGTTCTCTAGCCTTAGTAATTTCATGACACATCGCAAATATTCGCAAAATCTGACAAAAGCCTATCCTACACGGGTATCTAGCCCGGGACACTGCAAATCCGCGTTTAACGTCGTGACCGTTTTATTTCAAGACAGTTAATTTCCACCCACAGTATTTCAAAATGTCCTTGTGCCAAAATAGGTTGTTTAAAATAGGCTGTGCACCTATACACAGCTGTACAGTCACGTTAAAGGCTGGTAACATAATATGTCGCCGGCACGCAGGTAACCGCAACGCAAATGTGACGTTTATGCTTGCTAACGGTTTAATATGGTGAATTGTTTTCAAATAGTTATGTACACTCGTTAGGCCAGTAAGGTACTGTAAGTAGATCTAGTAATATCTACTAACTAGCTGTTGCCCGCGACTTCGTCCGCGTGGTTAGAAGATATAAGTTATGATTTATATCTGCCCTGTTTTTTCCACATTTTCCATTGTATCTTCGTTCCTATTAGTCGCAGCGTGATGGTTTATAGCCTAAAACCTTCCTCGATGAATGGTCTATTCAACAAAAGAATTTCTCAATTTGAACCAGTAGTTCCTGAGATTAGCGCGTTCAAGCAAACAAACAAACTTTCAGCTTTATATATTATATCCAATATCTACTAATAATTGGCCATCTTTATGAAGTAAATTATTTTTAGATTGAAATGATAATGTGTGGCAGTCGGCAGAATATAAGGAAAAACTTTGCCCTGACGAGAGATAGAGATGGCTAAAAATAAGTTTTGTAAATAAAATCTTTTGAAATGCTATGAAAGAAACTGATGGGCATGGGAATTCAAATAATCATGATTTATGTTAAAGACACATCATTACAAAATATGATGTACGGTAGAGGGTGCTGCTTATTTCTAAAGAAATCTCTACTAGACCAGCAGACCCGCGATAGGTACAAACCCTCAAAAACAATAAATTAGTCTATTAATCATTAAAATACACTAACAATAACCTAAAACGATAAAACGAAAATCACAAAGAAATTTAACGTTCCGTTCTACGCAATAAACCCGTGTCCCCTGCCCAAATCAATTATTTTCTCACTTTCCCGCGTAAAAATTGGCGGCAAGCGGCCATTATTTGGCACACGGCGACTCAATCGTTTGTCGTGTAACAGTTAATTAAATAATAACCTTTGTGACCTTTTATTTCTGTTGGCTGTATTATCTGTGGATCATTATTAAAAAAGAAATAGGTTTTTCTAGTTAATGACTCTTTGGACATTGTTATGTGGACGTTTGTATTTGCAGGTTATATAAGAATAGTTAGAATGTCATTCTTAAGGTAACTTAACCTCAAAATGACATTATTTCATTCCGTTTATTTTAGATTTTATTCATTATCGATTCTATTTTGTCCTTCACAGTCACACCCCTTAAATAATTGATATGGATTTCTCTAGTCTTTAAATTCGCTTCCTTTTATATAGTTTTTCACTTTAAGTAATTAAACAGATAAATATATATTATTTCTCTTAGGGCCAATTTTTTAATCGTCAGTTAACTTCTATCTGAGGAATAAATATGGCCGTTTGACATATTTTCTATACAAAAGCTGTCAAAACTTCAAACATATTCGTCAGATAAAAGTTATCTGGCGTTTGAAAAATCGGCCATTAATACTCATTTAGCACTAAAAACCTAAACCCCTAATTAAAAATCCTTCAATACCAGCAATTAACGCAATTACTTAATCCGTAATCATTATCACATTAATCTCAAATGCAATATCCAATTACTAATGTGAAACTCTCAAGAATCAATTCAACCCCTAAAGAAAAGTGAAAATTCATCCCATTAAGGTGAACAATATTCACCCTTCAAGTGGAGGCGTTATTTTGGAAATATTTCCCTCACCGCCCTAAATGCTTAGCGATTTAAAACGTGAAGACTCTGGTGTGATTTTAATTATATTAATATAATATTTGGGGTTGAGTGTGGAAGGAGATTTCGAGGGTTTTTTTTTGAGGTTATGTTGTGTTGTTTGGTTGGTATTATTGGGTTTAAATAAGAATTAAATGTAAAGGTTTTTTTTTAATTTGTGTTACATCCGACGGCTGAGCAAAGACTTTATCTATTTTTCTTTCAAAACCTCTCTATCTTTTACGATTCTTGGGCACGTGGTTGTCCTCACTGATTGCCTATCTGACCTCCATAACTTATTTTCATGGGTAACTTAGTATTCCTATATCGTGATATAGAAGCACTAACTATAATGACATGAAACGTCATTTCTGATCAGCTAATTCTTGCCATAATATCCGAATATTTACTAAAAAATCCATTAGTCTTCTAGTCTTTTAATAGCAATAATCATAAAAAGTTTCTACCAATAAGGTTCTAATAACATTCAATTAAAACCATCTTAAAACTAAATCGAGTGAAAAATCATAGATAACAATAAAATCTTATACCGCAATAATAAAAAATCTGCACAAAACATTAAATAAACCATTAAAAATCCATTCAACTGCGCAAGATAAGAACGTACATACAAAAAGCTTCGCCAAACTAACACTTGAGAAAACAAAAAAAAAACTACAAAGATATTAATAAAAGACTAATGCAAACCAAACAATATTTAATCCTTAAACGAAATAAAAAAGATAGTTTTGATCGTCTAACAAAAGGCAGTCCCTTTTATATTTTAAATTTTAAACCTCGCTTCACTTTCGTAAAGATTAGCAGTTAGCATTTTATTGACTGCTATTTTTGTGTTCGCTCTTTTGCCCCCATCAATTGTTTCTTCGGGATGTGCGTGCATTTGAGATGAAATCTAGATACCTTTAGCTGGATTTATTAAAACTCTAGAGGTGTCAAAGGCACCCGAATTTAACGAAATCCCATAGTGGTTTCTTAGGTTTACGCGAATTTTAGACATTGAAATGAAACTACTTTTACGGATTTTATCGCGGTTTAATTTTGGATTTTAGTTCCCGACGTTTCGAAACCTTTGCAGGTATCGATCATGGTCACGGGCAGACTGAGATGGCGTTCGTCTTGACAGAATATGTTGCTCGTTCTACCTTCGGATTTTAATTGATTATTTGTGGTCCGACCTACGCAGTATGAGCTCACTGTGTCTTGATGTCTTGCAGCGTTGCTCTTGGGTTTGGCCTTGGGTTTATTTATTATTATGTCCCAAGTTGGTGAAATTTAGTGAATTAATTTAAAATTATCTATTTTTTAAGTAATATTGGAAATCTGGAAATACCCTGTTATGATAATAATTGATTTGAAGTTAGTTTTAATTAACACATAACTTCCGCTTTATCCGAATGCCTCGAAAGGAGGTTAACACTTTTCCAACTTTAACCAACACAGAGGTAAGACCTAACTCTATAATAGTTAAAACAGTACCTCAAAATCACACATAACAGTTAAAATCCCGGAATAAACTCATGATTAATGATATAACACAGCCCCACGATATATAATGCAGGGAGTGCCTTTGACACGTTTGGGGTAAGAAACTGGGGGTAATTGGTACAAGGGGTAAGCGATTCGTCTTGAGATGTTCTTATATATTGATCGAATCAAAATCAAAAGTTTTTATTTCAAGTAGGCCGTTGTCCAGGCACTTTCAAAACGTTACAGTAATGACTCTAGTTGCACGGTTCCAAAGTGTCATTCTTATGGAGAAGAACCGGCAAGAAACTCCATGACTTACTTGCCGGTCGATGTGACGCAATACACTCTTAAAAAAATCTGACGTAGTCTTTGCCGTCTGAAACGAGAGATATTTTTTTTTTGTTAAGTTAGTTAGATAATCATTTTGGAAAACTATTTTCTAATTTTTTGTCTGTTTGCCCGTCTCAAGTAATCTTTGAATATATTGGATGAATTTTAATAAAACTTTGCAAGCAGGAAGCTTATCATTTAATGTGTATTTTAGGTTATGTTAAGTGAATTATTGGTTCTCGGTTAGGAAGTAGATAACTTAAAAGACTAAGATTTTTTGTCGAAATCTGAATTCATCCAAGAACAGACGTATCTTACTTAGAAAAAGCAAGTGAAACTATAAGGTTCAGACAAATAAACATTCCTTTTAAATATAATTCGATTCAAAGACTTACAATTTCATAATATTTTAATTATACTGTCATTCCATGAATGTTAGTCAAAAATCTACTGGCTTCTACCAAGAAAACCTCTTCAAAACGACAATATTGTACAGTTTAAAATCCATTACGCTTTCAGTCCATGCCTTGCGTCCCTCGCCACCCTCTCAACCAGTATTGTATAATAATCGTCGTTATCCTATTACGCAGCCGTTCAACTTTGATTATTTCATATCGATTCGTTTGTCTGAGTTTGATAGATTCCTTCGTTTAAAAGGTTTTTTGCCTTTTGTACATATATTATGGATTTTGATTTGAGTAGATACAGCAAATTTTCAGAAATCTTATTTTCTTTATGTATAAAAATGAATTGCTGTTCGTTAGTCTCGCTAAAACTCGAGAACTGCTGAACCGATTTGGTTTATTTTCGTCTTGAAATATTCGTTGAAGTCCTGGAAAGGTTTACACGGTGTTTTTGTTTTGCTAATTTTGTATTTGTTCCTGTATTGTTTTCATCGACTGTTAGACCGTGCGAAGTTTGTCGGGACAGCTAGTAAATATATATATTTGACAGCCAGTCTAACCAAGGGGTATCGTGTTGCCCAGGTAACTGGGTTGAGGAGGTCAGATAGGCAGTCGCTCCTTGTAAAACAATAGTCATATAGAGTTATAAGTTTGACATGCCTGTCTGTGTTATCATAGCTCCCGAACGGATTGAGCGATTAGTTTGTTTTGTTTTAAAGGTGAATTATGTGCGAGTGTTTTAAACAATTTTGATAAAAGTTAGTTGAGCTGTTACAAAGTTGTGGGTATTAAACTTAATTGAATGTCTGTAAAAATACTAGAATGGGGACTGAAATATGCTCACTGAAATAGAGTATGGGTGACTTCAACTAGAGACTTCTTAGCGTTGTTTGATGGGATAATGTATTATTGACGCGGTTTTTTAAATTTTTATTTTCATCTTGTCACAGCACGTTTTCACATGATCTTATACGTAATTTATCACTGACACATCTCTTTAGGAAACGGCCACAAGTTGGTTACAATCAAAAATAGATTTTCCATTTTTAGCCGAACTTTAGACTAAAATCTGTCTTTTTCTTTACAGAATACCGGCAGCCTATCATGGGCAGTCCATGGCCTATTGCGAAGCCTATCGCCAGCAGGCCTATTCCAGTACAGCATCAGCACCTTCAACACCTATTGGCTCACTGCCATCATCCTTACTTAGGTAAGGTATCAATCAACGATTTTTTCTAATAGAAGAGATATATTTGCATAAATTGTTGGTTACATGGAAACAAAGACAACTGTGTGGCATTAATAAGTACTATGCTGCGGAGCTAGTGGCTAAGCTATAACTGCATAAGTGGATCGATCGCAGATTAAGCTACGCTTGACGTGGATGGGTGACCATCTTTGTCATAACGAGTTCCTCCGCGTTTCGGAATGTACGTTAAATTGTGGGTTTCGGCTATTATTCTGCTGCTGATCGTTACAAGTAGTCAGAAGCTTGAAAGTCTGACGACTAGTTTAACCGGTATCCTGTTGCATAGGTAACTGTATTGAGGAGGTCAGATAGGCAGTCGCTCCTTGTAAAACACTGGTACTTAGCTGAATCCTGTTAGACTGGAAGCCAACCACAACATAGTTGGGAAAAGGCTAGGATGATGATGATGATGAATGAGTACTACTAGCTACTTAGGTGACAAGCTTTTTTTTCATTTTGCCTTTGTTATTTCTTAGCCAATTTAGTCAGTAAGCAAGGTTGCCACGACAAAAAAAATAATGGACTAAACGAAATAGAACACGTAATGTATTCAATATTAACTTCTACCCTCAAAAACCATATTTATCCAAGAGATTAATACAACAATAGACTTTGAAAAACTACCGTCAAATTGGGCGTGTCAAAATAATACGTAATTCGTTACTATAGTAACAATTTGTTTATACAACTAACAATACAATAGGGAGGTCTTACAAAAAAGTTTTTATTCATCCGTCCTCTATAATGTCTATGGATTTAAAAGTGGGTGTTTTATTGTCTGTGGTTTAAAAAGGGATTCGTAGTTCGAAGCGTTGTTTTTATTAAGGATTTCGTTTTTAATGCCAATTTGATATAGTTTCGATTTAATACTGCTTGTGTGGTCTTTGGTAAAAAGTTATCCGAAATTTGGATCAACGTTAGCAAATATACCTACAGCATTCAGGCTTAAAAAAACATGGTGGATTGGCACTTCAAAAAAGTTAGATATAGATTTTTGGATATTTTTTTTGTATTGATAAAGTCTCGTTATGAGACATTATGTTACCTTTTGTGTAGGTCAGACATTTAAGTGAACACGGTCAGGCTGGAAGCCCGACAAAAACTAAGATTTTATTAAATCTAACTAGTCTTTATGAAGGTGGCATTAGGCATTAATCAAGAAATAAAATAGAAAAAGATGTAAAAACCTCTTAAAAAAGGCAATTTATGTTTATAATTTTCTAAGAAGATTTTTAAATTAAACTGGAATAGATTATTCCAGAGAAACTATAAAACGCATCTTTTGAAAAAAAAAAAATTGCGAAGTATGCGTTTTATAATTAAAATTTCGCATGACACGGAATCTAATGCAATTTTAATACGACATAAAAAGCACAAAATAAACTGCTAAGATTAAAAAAAAGGCACACTCCCACAAATATTAATAATAAACAATAACAGACAAAACCGGGAGCAAATAAAATATATTCCATAATACTATTGTTAAGCTATCAACAAAAAGGCGAATAACATAAAAACGGACAATAAAGCAGACGCCATTTTTTATTTAGATCAATAAAACCAATTGCCTTTGCTTGCTGTACAAAAAAAGTAAAAAAAACGCGCAAAAATGTTAATGTTATTGACAAATTATGGATTTTTGAGGTTAATAATAAACCGCTTAGTATAAAAAACGTGATTTCTATGGATTAAGGACAAATTATGACCTTATTTTGTCGAAAAACTTTTAGCTTTTCTCCCAACTGTCATATGACGCGTAGTCTTACTATGTGATACTGTGTTTCCCAGTGTCATAATGATGTATCGTCAGATAGATAGTCATTCTTACAGCCTAAATCTAACTTAAACATTTCTACAGCCTTTAATTATTTGATGATTGTTGGCACGCGCGTATTTTTTGGATTCGCGGAACTAGTTTCTTAATCAAATCTTATAATTATCATCAAACCTATTTCGAATAGAATAGCATAATTTATTTCAAGGAATATTGTTACAATAGTGGCGTGTTTCACCACCGCCTTAAAGTTCCCGATAAATGACTTATGAGGTACAGATTTTGACAGATATTTCCCTATAAAGAATGACATTTTTTTTTCAATTTATATGCAAGATTGCGGCTATCCGTGATTGTAATTTAGGAGTTGTTGTGATTGTAATAATAAAGACGTTTGTAAACTGAATACTTGTCAATATGAATATCATACTCAATCTAGTCGCACAGAATCCAGTTGAATCTAGTAAGACTGGAAGCCACAACCTAAGCTAAACGATCCACCTTTCAATTCTTTGTCTTTGTTTCAGTACGACCGGCGCAAGCGCATACACAGGTGTTCCCTCTGCCCGGCGGCTTCCCCTGGGCGCATAGTTCCAGAGGTAATATTCTATTTATAAGCTTTTCGCCCGCGGCTTCGCTCGCGTCGAGGTCGGTTATATCGCGTTTCCAAGAGAACTCTTCAAAAGCCCGGGATAAAAACTATCCTATGTTCTTTCTCAAGGTCAACTCTATCTCTGTACCAAATTTCATTAAAATCTGTTCAGTGGTTTAGACGTGAAAGCGTAACAGACAGACAGATAGACAGACAGAGTTACTTTCGCATTTATAATATTAGTAGGGATTAAGTATAGGTAATCTAATAAATTAAAAGTAAAAAAAATACAGTCTAAATGGTAAAAATGGCAAATTTAATTTAGGTCCACATCTCGACAATTTTTTGTAGTTACCTTTATTTAACAAAGTTAAATATAAAAAAGTATTTATTGATATACCTTGGGGTTTTCGATATGATCTGATGATAAGCAGTTAGGCAATTGGATTCAACAACAATATTTTTCTGAATAACAATTAAAATGGGAAGATAATTCATAGTTGTCTTTAAAATAATACTACAACTGTGGTTACACAGCGAGCATTTAGCGACAATCAAAAAACAATAGCTACTATTTTTATTCCAGTATAAAAAAATAAAACCACCGGCAATCTAAACTTTCACCCCACACGTCATTATTGTCATTCCTTGGCATCATAGCTCCCGAACTGGTTGAGCGATTTCAATTTATTTTGTTTTGTATTAAAGGAGAATTATTTTCAAGTGTTCTTACATAATATATGTTTCATAAAAATCGGTTGAGCGGTTTAAAAGATTTTTGGGATAAAAGTTTTTTTCCGTCAGGGGTTGATATAAAGGTCTAAAGTTTTTACTGACCGGTTTAATTTTTTAATTTTTGTTCGGCACAGGTAAACCCCGTCGCGGCATGATGCGACGCGCTGTCTTCTCAGACCTGCAGCGCAAGGGTCTAGAGAAGAGGTTCCAGGTTCAGAAGTACATCTCGAAGCCAGACAGGAAGAAGCTGGCGGAGAAACTTGGACTTAAGGATAGTCAGGTTGGTGTTAAACTTCTTTTTTGGTTGGTAACACTATATGGTGCTTTTTGGTCAAGTGTTGAGGCAGTTGGAACGAGCGCGTGTGCTAACTGCAAACACCAGTTTAAAAAAAACAGTGTCATTATCAAAGATGGCGACTAATGATGATCTTCTAATAAAAAACGTCAATTTCAAGATTTCGCGCAAAATGGCGGACACACAGAGTTCACCTTCCTTGAAATACTTAACTATATCTGAAAAATACAATATTCATTTATAAATAAGTTATTTGTATATCTTGAGGTCATTAGGTATATTTAAAAACCGTTCAAATGTTTCTGACATACGATGTTCAAAAAACGGTGGACTGTCTATAAAAATACAATTTACGGCAAACATTTGTGTATTTATGATAAATTGATTTATAATTTATGAATGTACCTAAATCGAAATAAACTTCAAGAATTACATGAAGTTAAGTTAGCAAAAATTATCGCATAAATATAATATTTATAACCGATATTGAATACCATAATTTGGGATGTTTACAATAACAAAGTATTTCGGAATGAATTTGGTGATAAATTGAAAACGTCAATAATATAATTAAAACAACATACCGATTTAGCTTTCAAATTGTGAACAAAGAACGTCAATTTATCAATTAATAAATTAAAAACGATGTTTATATTAACCTCATCTGTTGCAATAAATCCCAAATTATGACAAATCAAAAAAATTAAATGTCAAATTACGCGCTAAAATTGACATAACAAAAATCATAATACACAAAAAAGCAACGGTAACACCTAAACAGCCAACAGTATACAGCCAAAAAGTCTGAATACTAAAATTCAAATGTACCCTGTAATTGTTTTAAGCGTTTCCTAGAGGGGCGGAGCCGACGGCTGCGTTTGACAGCCCCTTTAGCCGTAGGGTAGCAATTTTTTGTAACACCCTATGTTTAACTCCCTTAGGGAGTTAGCGGGTTCCGTATCTTCACGGCGCGCTACTTAAGGGATAGGCAGTGCTTTGTTTTGAGTTATAACGATTATAGGATTTGGTTTTTGATCGGTTGTCGTTTGATTTTGGGTTGAGTCCATTTTATTGATTGATTTTAGTTAAATGGTACTTGGAAAATTATAATCATAGAAAGAATATTTTTTCTTTTAGTGAGACGCATGATATTATGTTGATTAATGTAGATTGCTCTGTAACTTAATAAAAAGTGGTTTAGTAACTGGAGCAAAATGGTTGAAAATAAAATCAAACATTTTTCGCTGATCGATTTCACATATTTACATTGTTTTGGTATTCTGAAAACTGTTATGGAAAATATCAAGTATTTATCAGTATCGGGCTCACTGCGCTTTGGCGTTTTCAGATTCCATGACATAATTTATCTCTTGAAAAACAACTGAACATTTTCCTTCCGTCGGCTTATTCTTTCAAAGTAAGCAAAAAGCCGAGATACAAATTTAGCCTCAAAATAAACCCTTTCTTTTCTCTATATGCATGAGCAACCAAAAAACCTATCCCACTCGAAATCAGTATCAAAAACGCGAAAAAAAAAAGCAAAAATAACCTCCAATACTTAGTTGATTCAACCGCACCCCTAGGGGTTGAAATGGTTAAATGAATCCGAGGGGATGATAATTGCTGGCGTTTATCGAATTAGGGGATGAAACGGGGTTCTCTTGTGAAATGTCTTTGGGTTGAGATTAGACGTTTGTTTGGCGTTATGATTAGGTAACCTGTGTGGGGATAGTGTCAAAAATAAAGGGCTAATAATTTTGAGGCTTTTCTTGCACATATGAGGGTAATACTGTTTTGAAAAAGATTTATCATCATTTTCATCTTTTTTTAAGTCAAGTCAACTTCTTTATTTCAATTAGACCATATATGGCACTTTTAAACGTCAACCAATTTATTTATACAATATTAAAATCTAAAGTGTCAGACTGTCGGTCAGTCTCCTATTGAAGCTACCGCTCGTTCGGAAGGTAGATTCTCATGGAGAAGAACGAGCAAGACACTCCAATTCTTCCAAATATGTTTGGGTCGGCTTCCAGTCTAACCGGATTCAACTAAGTACCAGTGTTTCACAAGGAGTGACTGCCTATGACCTCCTCAACCCAGTTACCTGGGCAACACGATACCCTGAATAAGAGTTGTCAGATTTGTAGCAACTGTCAAAGATGTGTATATAACAGCCGGGACCCACAATTTAACATGCCTTCCGAAACATGGAGGCACTCGTTATGATATAGATGGTCACCCATCTACGGACCGACCGTATCAAATCACTAAACCTGCGAGCGCTTAATTTGTATAAAATATAGCTTTATTGTTGCTTTTTAGTCAAAGAGAATACAAATAGCACCTTTGCAATTAATCCAGATGATTTTCAACCACTTCTATGAATGAAAATCTTCAAAATATGATATTTTACTTATGTTACGTTTTCTAGTCGTTTACTACTGACTTCAATTTGACATCATGGGCAAAATTAAAAAAAAAAATCGTTCTAGCAAAAAAGGTTTAAGATCCGCGACATGGTGAGAAATGGATGGATATAGCAACGGCACTTTATTAACCTTTAATTACGGAACTCTACAAATGTAATATTTTTTGTGATAAGGTATTTTTTCGGCTTTTTAAAATCGGTTGTTTATATCCATTTGTGGGTGCAGTGTTTAACATACAGCAACGTATTTTCGTTAAAATATTATTTAAAAGAAAATATACTTAAATATAGACAAACCTTATATATTCCGTTTTTAAAGAAATAAAACCAGAAACAAGCATCAAAGCTATTAAAACCTCACAATCTTTTAATTGTATCCTTACAAAAGATCTTTCAAAACCCCTTCTACAAAAGAAAAAAGATTAAAAAATATAACCTCGAGCGCTGCAAACAATTCTAAATCCGAAATCTTGAGACAGTACACCTTCGTGAAACAGCAATACAGTTATCGTGTAAGTTGGAGAGAGATAGCAATAATATTAGAACGACGTCTTAAAACCCGTTTCTATTGGCCGATTTGTATCGAATAAAAGTGTGAACGCTTCGCTATTGGTCGGTTATATTACTTTTTTATTTTAGACGTTCGGATATTCGTACTGGTGCCTTTTTTACGATTTCTGAATTTTATGACGTACTTATGAACAGATATTGCGGTGTTTCCGAATGGTTTGGTAGAATTTAGTAGATTTCGCTTTATATTTACAATAATTTGAGATTTATTTACAAAATGTTGTTCGCTTTTGGTTGAGTTTGTATTTGGAGGGGATTCTATTTTTCTGTTGTATTTGGACGGGTTTTACATACCGTTTTTTCTTAGAAAAACATCTTTAAATATTTGGATATTATAACACGCATATTAAGTAATCTGTAGTTACGTAACAGGCTAACTAAAACGAGTTATCTATATTTTAGACCAAACAGACATAATTTGATTTTCAAAAGTCATTGGTACAATAAAGTTTGGTTTAATTAACAGCTCCCTTAGTGGCGCCCACCGTGGGGCAGATTGAATGTGTGGTGATTACTTCTTCTCTGTATTAAATCCATAGCAAAAGGGTGATGAAGCTTATATCATTAAAAAATTTGCTGCCCTACTTACTTAAACGCATGTAGTACCTCATTTGGTAAAGATAGGTTAGGTTGATTGATCGATTTGTCGTACTGAGCCTAAACTTCTTGAATTCTCTATACGACAGTATTTTTATTTTATTTTGGAAATGAACTAATGCAATACCTTAAGTAACTGTGAAATATAAGGATTTATCCGAAGGCAGTTTCTTCAAATTACTAAACATACATTAAGTATATCTAATAACATTGGACAAAATATGAAAAGTAAATTTAGATGACAAAATTGGCCGAGTAAAATTCCTAAATTTCGATAGAGGAAGGTGAAAGATATCAATACAGTTATTAGAGTCTAAACTAATCATAACATTATACAAACTATAAGATTTGAGACATTTTTAAGTATCTTAGTTGCACATTATTTGTAACTCAGCTTGAGTTAGATCCTCCCTTAGATCTTACAAACCTTAGACAACAATACAATCATTGACTGAATAGTGAGTCCTAAACAGACATACAAAACAACCATATCTACAATATATATATAGATATATATAAATACAAACATTCTCATATTCTCACAAAAACTCGACGGTCGGTCATCATTAAATAAATTTCAACGGAGCGCCTCCCCTTGCCACAGAGCGATGACAAATAGACCCGGCTTTCTTACTAATATTATAAATGAGAAAGTTTGTAAGTATGGATGTTTGTTACTCTTTCACGCAAAAAACGGAGACTCACAAAAAATATTAAGATTTTGTGTCAAAAAAACTAAAATTAAATTAAGGTAAATTCTATTTAAAACATTTGATATGTGGAACAAATGTAGGTTATATTAAAATTTCGTGTGTCGGCTAATAAATATTTAAAAGTAAAATAATCGTGCCTGTTATACTGGGCATAAAAAATATTTTAAGAGTCTTTCTTAACATGCGGAATAACACCAAATTTATTACGGAAGATTGAAGATATTGCTTCGTGTCGACTATTTTTTACCGACTTCAAAAAGTACGAGGTTCTTACTGTGTCTGCATTTTGATTTTTTTTTGTATACCGAGTTTATTGATTCTATTTTTATTTAACCTTCAATAGCTGTCATTTGGTCCCATAAAATTATCTCAATAAATTTTTATTTGAAGTCGTACGCCAAAACAATATTATTAAAAGTATTTCTTCAGCTTAAAAAAAAACATTTTAAGTACTACTAAATCAAAACCTAATTAACACAAAAATACTTATAAAAAAAACTCGCCAAATAAACTAACTCCCTAATACCCGGGTCTATCTATCCATGCTACTCGAGTAACCGTCGGGCGCCCAACAATTATTTAACGTCAGATGCAAGCAGCGCCCAAGATTGCGGATAGCGCGCTACGGTCGGCGCATACCTTTATTTACGGCTCCGCGAGTATTTTTGATACGCCATAGTTAGGTGGTACCTTTATAGATCTTTTAGAAATCGTTGGAATTCTTATATTGTCGTAATAAAGATTTTGGGTAGAAAAAGTATTTTTTAAGACTACATTATTGATCAATGCTCAAACCTGCCCAGCAGTGGGACGTATATAGGCTGGTATTATTTTTACTTAGTTGTCAAAGTTTAAAAGATGCATGTCTTTTAAACTTCGATCAAAACCTTTCTTGTTTTCGATAGTGAGATTGGATAAAGATAAAGTGCTTTTATAGTTCAGGAGGACTGCGTTAACTTTTTGTTTTATGGGGAAATAAGTAAAAATACATTTCCATTATGTATATTAGTTATATTACACATTATTTTATAAGAAAATAACTACTTTAATGAAAATGCTTGGTAGAGATAAATCATATTGAAGAAATTTGGTAATCCTATAAGCTTTTAGTTCTAATAAGTTATTGTATCTATATTCATCCAATAACATATTCATAAGTAGGTAATATCTTTGTTGCGTGGTTACAAAATATAATTCCAATACAAAATAATCGACAAAAAACTCGTTAACTTCTAAAAACTATGCGTTTCGAGATTATGTTTTAACGATTACAAACTCAATAATTCTACTAAAACCTACTAAATTCTACTAAATCCACAATCCCGCCGTATCTCCTACCCGCCATCTAATCTCCGCCATTGTTAAAATTAATTAATTGTCTATGGTTCACAATAGATTATAATTTAAACGCTTTTGATGTTCTTGTGTGCTATCGGGGTATTTAATTATAATTTACTCAAAAACGGTGTATTATTAGATTAAACTTATGTGGGTTACTGATAATAATGTTTCAGCTTTGTAATTATGTAGATATTATCGGATTTTGCAAATTACAAAGTACCTAAACTGGTTTTATGTTTGACAGCTCCTTTCTAGATAATTGGCAAATTAACCTGTTATAATTATTATGTTAAAGTTGAATATAGACATATTGTACATTGAGATGGTAAGAAATTATCTTTTATAATATTTATAAATTACATGTCACGTTATTTGTCCGTAATGGTCTCCCTAAACTACTTTCCCGATTTTTATCAAATTTGCAACCCGCGTGCAGTTTGATCCAACTTTAAAGATAAAATAGGTTACATCTCAATTTATAGAAGCAATATTCTTGTTTTATAACCTACCCTCCTATTCACGCGGGCGAAGTCGCGGCAACTAGTATTATTATATATTTCAACGACAATTTTTTTGTGGCTTTTAGATAAGCAGTCGCTCTGTGAAATATCGTATTTAGTTGGTATGGAATATAATGAAACTGTTAAAAAAATCGTAAATGTTCTATATTTTAGTGATCCAAATCTAAAATGTTCAATTACCACACACGTTTCTGATTCTCATAATTTTTGGGTATGATCCCTACTCTTTTTGCTGCGGTTTCCCATAAACAAGTTATGCTAATCTTCTACTATATTATTATTTGAAATGATTCATTGTAGAAACATAAATTCAATTAAAAACTAAGTAAACGTAGGTTTTTAGATAGCTGTCAATCTGTGATTAATATGCGGTCACCGCTAGAGGGAGATTTTCACAAATATTCATATTTTTCATTTAGTTCCCGTTGCAATTCGTTCATCAACAATTCGTGTATAACATAGTTAGCAATCCCTGTTGTTTCAAGTCTAGCTATTGAAATAAAGCCAGGACCAGTCTATGGACAGACCTCTATAATAGGTGCCCATAACCAATGAATCTGATTTTCGTTTCGGACCGCGCCATATTTGAAATATTCATATTTCGAATGAATATTCAAACTGTTCTGTGTTTACATTCACGGCGTTCCAATTTCAAATATTTGCATTTATTTATTTATGGATACGGGACCTTTTTGTTCGGACTTTTTGCGGGGTTTTCTTTTTAAAATATTTTTTTACCGCGGTTCTGTCTTTGTTTCTCATAAGCAAATTTCGATATTTCCATCTCGCTCTTAAAAAACAGAATACAATTAAAAAGTGTTTTATCTCTTTTATTCTCACAAAAGAGGTATTTCCTATCTCTTGTCGTTCATATTTGACTTTATGATTGACATGTGTCAATTTTTGTTTGACTTTATTTTGACTATTCAAATTAAACTGCATTCAAATTACTGTAAACATATTTAACCCTTTGCAAATATGAGTAAAAGCAAATAATGTGGTTAAAATACAATCGGTAATTGTTACTTTGGTTTGGGGTTCGCATAAATTAGGGATGAATAGAGAAATAGAATTTTGGAATTATGAATGTTATAAATTGACTTTGAATGTTATATTTTTCACTGGCTGTAGCTGAGGTTGAAACTGTAATAACATTCTTTAAAGCAGTCGGGTAGCCTATATGCTAATCCAAGGTGTCAGCTATCACCTTACTAAATTCCATTGAACTCGTGTTTGAGGGACGGAGGTGACAAACATACACACATAGATTCATACTTTCATAGGTAATAGGACCTCCCATACAAATGTTGACAGATTGATTAGAATTTTGTTTAAAAATGTGGAGTTTATTTGTTTAAACATAGGTATTATGTATAAAAGCTCTTAATAAATTTCTTTTTTAGAATGTAGTTGGTTTTTTGAGCACATGTTTTTTTTTCGTTGTTTATAATTGCTACTTAAACATTAGGCTCTGTTTAAAAGCGTCGTTAAGCTTTTATTAATGTAACATGTTTTATTAACCAGTCATGCCATTAATAAATAAATTCCAGTACTTAAGGATTTCATCTTTGTGCCGCGACAGTTTCACAACATTAAATTATAGACACAAGGATTAAATTCCTTAGTGCGGGAGTCGTAAAAAAAGAAACATAAAAAGACAAGATATTGTCGAAAAAAAAAATCACAACGTGTAAATTTATGGCCTATGAGATTATATACCTACAGTCACGGATGCAAAACTTGGATATCACAGGATTTGGGCCTGTTTTTACACCCCAGTCACACCAACTAATGAACTATACTCCTCCCCCCTCCCACCCTAATTTAATGTCACCGTCAGGCGTTACATCTTCATTCGGTAAAATTGTAATAAAAGTGAATATGTCAAAAAGTAATTAATACTTGGCCCGCGGACCCCTGTCTCTTGTAGTGTTGGGGTTGTGTCGATAAAGAGTTATCGATGTATTTATAATCGATAATAATTTGTTATGACACTCTTTGGCGCTTTGCCTTTTTTGTGATTAAAGTTGCTTTCAACCGGCTCAAAGAGATAATCAATTCGTCTGTATTTTTTTAATTTCTTAACTCATTATTTTTGTCTGGATAAACCCATCTTGTTGATTCCGAACGTGAAATAGTTTGTCATTGGCTTCGGCTTACATTTTATCAGATTTAATCAGAAGATTTTTTGAAGATTGTACGTTTTTGTTCCTAAAAATTGTGTTAAACGTGTTGTTGGCCCAGGATTGTCATAATAAATGTAGGGCACCGATACCAATATACCTAGAATTCTCATGCGTGATGATTCGGTCCTTAATGAATCTGATATAATTTATTCGTTAAGTGTTTCTAAATCACGTTAAGAAAAACACTCTTCGAATACCAAATACAGCACGCCACAAGTCATCACAAAAAAAACTATCGATACTTCTCGTACTTTATCGACAACTTACTTCACTCGCCACAACCCTACACAAAAGGGCCGGCGTCATCTGCCAGCGGCATATTGTCGCCACCCTTTGCACGGTCTGCACCCCTTGAGGGGGGGGGGGTCAACAGATTATTCCCCACTTCTTAGACGAAACGTTTTTGTGTAGATTTGTTCGTAAATGACATATTTTGTGATGTGATGAGAATGAGAATTTAGTGTTATATTTTTAATGTTTTACTTGCCTGCGAATTATGATCGACTAGCTGTTGCCCGCGACTTCTTCCGCATAGTTAGAAGATATAGGTTAGGAATTTTTGAACAAAAGCCCTCGAAGATTATTTTTCCCCGTTTTTGCCACATTCCCCATTGTATCTTCACTCCTATTAGTTGCAGCGTGATGTTATATAGCCTAAAACCTTCCTCGATTAATGGTCTATTCAACACAAAAATATTTTTTCAATTTGAACCAGTAGGTCCTGAGATTAGCGCGTTCAAACAAACAATGAAACAAACAAACTCTTCAGCTTTTTATATTAGTGTAGATTAGTGTAGATATGGAAAGGCGATGAAAGCGTATGTTCATGTATGGTGCCAGCAGGTGATAACAAACGTAAACAAATATTTAAAAAGAATGATTTTAATATATTATGATTTAACTGTCTGATATTTTAATAACCATATTAGCTTGTTTAATAAAGAATTTGTGGTGAATTGATAAAATGCTCTATTTAGAATAGTCTTTTTTACAGCTAGCGTTTATAACAGGCAAAACAGTTGTATCTTAAATATAGATAAGTGTATCATTTACTTGTCGCCGTGCAGAATCAAATAGTTTTGTCTGTGAAACGTTTTGTTTTAAGTGTCCGCAACTCCCGAAACCAGTTGGGTTCTGTATTCGTTATTTGCTTATGCTTATGTTTCGTTTTTTGATACGGCCCTGAAATGATATTATCGAACCAAACCGCGATCAAGAAGCCATCCACTGTTATCAAATTTCGTTATGTCTCGAACTGGCACTAGTGTCTGGTACCAGCGTACCAATTGGATCTCAATCGATTGATACAGTACTCGATTTCGTAAGTTTGTTTCAAATTACGCTCCTCTTTTAAAAACTTGCTAATGATCAAAGTTAAAGCTAACTAGAGCATAATAATTGCGTGAAAATATGCTTTATCATGTAGAGCAACATCTGTTTCACCGTTCAACTTTTTTCTGCAAAAGATTGTCAAGATTTTTAACGATTCAATTTGACACAATGAAATTTGCGCGCTTTAAAAAACACGGCCATATTTAAAAGTTTGACAAATGATTCGATATTTGAATCGGGCGCGAACATCGATCAGTTTGATTGGTTACGGGCAATCGGCGGACGCCATTTGTCATTTCGTTAAAGAAATTTGTTTTTGAAAAAATGCGAAGAGTTTTTTTGGGGTTCTGTATAGTTTGTTCTTACTTGGTGTTTATTGCCAGTTCTTAGTATTGTGTGTCTCATAATATCTGTTAAGTTATATTTTAATGTTATCAATGCTTTTGTGTTTTAGCATTTTCACTTATGATACTAAGCTAAATCGATTTTAAATTTACAATCTTACGATATTATTTGAGCAGCTACACTAAAAAACGAAATCTTCCAAATTAAGACAAATAAAAAAACTTAAAAAGATAAAATAACAAAATAATTTTACACGTAGTTTTCCACTTCATAATATACTCGTTATTATGAAATTATTTTTGCGAGTTACCTGTTCAATAAAAACATTTAAACACTGCATACAGAACCCACACCTTTCCTGCCAATACAGTCACAACCCAAATTGTTCTCCGATCTGTCAAATCAATTCGTTCTGAGTTAAGTATCTTATAATGTGTCAGCTGCTCTCGTCTCACGGCATACACGTTAATGGATCGTATTTAGTTACATCTTACTATTAGACAAATATACAGTTTGATAGCATTTTATCCATAGTAACATTATAAACGCGAAAGTATCTCTGTTCGTCTTGCTTTCACGCCAAAACTACTGAACAGATTGCTATGAAATTTGGTACGCAGATAGTCTTAAGCCGGAGAAAGGGTATCGGATTTTTTTTAGTCGAAAAAAGGAGGGTTTTAAATGGGGATCAGGGGTCAAAGTTCATACGATTTTTTTTTGAATATTTGCACTTCGGTTTTTAGGTATTTTGATTTTAAGGGGAGAGCTAGCTTTCATCCAACATAACTTAGGTAAAAGCCAAATAAAATCTTTAAACAATACAACATCCAGCAGAATATCAAAAAAAATTGGAGAAAATAAATAAAAAAATCTATTTTCAATCTGAATATAATATCACTGAATCACCCTTATTGTAAACGGACCAATATTACAATTGTACAAATAAAACTATATGTCATGTTATAACAATAGAAATAAAACTGATTCATCATGTATGTAGGCGTGCGTTATGGTCGCCGTGTGGGTGGATAATCGATTATAATTTCATTTTAATATCGAGTCTTCTTTTCCCTGCACTATTACCAATAATTTGAGAGTCGGAGCAATTTATTTGGGCTTCCAATCTAAATATAGTTTGCTGTTTTACCCAGATAGGAGATAAGATGTTTTTAAATAGTTTTATCCAGCTATGGTATTCAGAATTTTCGTAGTAGACTGTAAATAGATCCATAAAAATTCAGAATAGAGTTAGGCAGAGAAATAAAAGCTAATTTTTATTTCCAATTAAAGCAAGGTGTTATTTAAGCTGTCATATATTTATAAATTTATCCGCAGGATAATGACAAGCCAAAATAAATTAATCATAACCTAAAATTGTAGAAAATTAACACAATAAAACCGCGCGGTCAAACGTCAGTTCTTTTTTTTTCTAACAACAAGCAACGGAACTCCCGCGTTCAGCCCCGCCTACAACCATCAATAACATTGGATGTCAAATACAATGCACCGTTACTCGCTATTTATTCCATAAAACTGTTAGATTTTTTACCAAAAGAATATAAAACGATTTTTGCGATATAAATGAGAAATCGATTTCGGAAAAAAAGTTACGGTGTAATCGCGCCTTTTTTGTTAATGACATTTGGTGTTTTTTTTATTGTAATCGTTGACAATAAAAATGAATGATTGTTGTTGATTTGAAATCAACATTATTATGATTCCGGATTCTAACGTTTTATAGTATTTCTCTGAAATCGTTCTAGCTGTGTCTCGCTTAACTAACATCTAATGCCTGTCTACTTTAAAGACCAATTTATGACCAGACTGTCCTTGTGTTCCATATCTATTAAAATTAAATACAAACCGACTAACACAAAACTCCTTCCACAGGTAAAAATCTGGTTCCAGAACCGCCGTATGAAATGGCGGAATTCAAAAGAGCGGGAACTGCTAGCATCTGGCGGGTCTCGAGAACAGACACTACCGAACAAGAACAACCCACACCCAGACCTATCAGACGCAGAGGCAGACAAACAGAAGCTATCGCCACTGCCAGAAGACCAGGAAGACTTAAAAAAAGTTTACGCGACAACTTCAAATGAATTTCGAGGTTATGAAGATAAGATGGCGGGTGGGCAGTTGTTTTCCCGCGAGATTCCGTTTCAGAATATGGAGGAAGATGATTTTGAGAGTGACGCAAGCGCTAGTGATGAAGAAATTAATGTAACATGACGTGTTTTAATGTTATTGTAATTTAAAATAGTTTTGTATATTTTGTTAGGATCATTGGGTGGGTGGTTGCCAACATGACAACAATTAGCAAAGTGTAGGACTATTTCTCTTTGTTTTATTTAACTGTCAAAAATTTTGCATGGCGTCTTGCATACGACTGTATGTTTGGTAGTTGGCAGAATGTTAGTGATCTTGGACTTTAAATTTATAACTTGCTTTTTTGTTTGCAACAACTAGCTTGTTTAATAGTAAAATGCAATTAAATTAAATTTTAATTTGAGGCTCTTAAAGGCCTCTTATTTTAATTATTTTTATAATTTACGCCATCAAATTGATTTTATTTGAAAGAAATTGTTATAAAATATACAAAAAAAAAGATTATTTTCATTTTCAAAACATAAACCCAAAAAACACCCACCCATAGACATTAAGATTTATAGAAAATAAATTGTAAGTACTAAATAATTATAAAATTAATAAGTGATACTCCGTAATTTTAATCTCATCGTTTTAATTTTCGTAAAATAAATACAATTTAAAATAAGTGTCTGTAAAGTATAAAATCATCAAGATCACTTGGACAAAATCTTATAATTGAAAATTTTATTCCAAATCCATTTTTTGAAACATTTTTTATTCCAAAGTGAGGTATTCTTTATTCTTATTAGAAAACGGGTCTTTTTCGATTTCAGTAGATTTTTTTTTGTGGCTGGTAAAGTGGTACTGTTGAAAATTGTGGAATTATTGTGTGAAAATTCGTTTAAAAAAATCTCTGTTTTCAAATACTGTATGAATTTTGGTCTATTATCTCCAAACCGATATTGAAAAACAACCGATGATTAAAAGTCCAAAATTTATTAATATAATGTCATCTTAAACTTAAAATCAACATACTGACGATTTTTTTTTATATTTGGACATGTCATTTCAAAATCCACATGACGAAAAATCACCAAGTAATAAGTATTATAATTATAAAAATCTAAATAAATAAACAATGTTAGCCAAAAATCTAAATTATAAGCATTAATTAATAATTGTGTAAATATTATGTATTTCGAAATAAGTTTGTAAATGTCAAGTATTAGGTATAATTTTGGTGCAAAATGACAGCCATTTTGTTTTCGTGAACTCCGTCCTATAGGCCTACCA
Source organism: Trichoplusia ni (assembly GCF_003590095.1). Classification (NCBI taxonomy): domain Eukaryota; kingdom Metazoa; phylum Arthropoda; class Insecta; order Lepidoptera; family Noctuidae; genus Trichoplusia; species Trichoplusia ni. Next base: position 7,910,136 of record NC_039488.1, on the reverse strand, counting down.
TCATTAAGTAAAGTCTATCATAGTCGGTGTGCGAGAGATATGCCGCTCTACGCCGTGTAAAGCGCTGTCACAGCGCACATGTTAACAGTAAAACGGGTTGAATAGAGGTATTTTTAGAGGAAAATAGAAATACAGTTTTTGTAAACTTTTGGATGTTTTACGAGATAGCTGCACGGATAGCCGAGTGGTTGAGGTCACCACGCCAAACCCACTGAGCGCGACGTGTATCGGGTTTGTGTGATCGACAAGCATTTGTGTGATCCACGAATGCCTGTTCTGAGTCTGGGTGTCTTTGTGCACGTGATTTGCATGTTTGTGTAACCGGCGACACAAGGATTTAATTCTTTACTGCGTTAGTCGTTTTTCTTTTAAATATATATTACAATTTTCAAGTATTTAATAAAATAATTGCATTAAAGTAGTTTTTATGCAAGACACCCCCCGGAACATTTTTTTTTATTTTCACTCCTTGAACTTTATTCACCCCATTTTACAGTGCTAGAATATCGTGGTAGGCCTTACAAAAATTATGTTATTCTAATATAGCCCTGATTCTGTAAAACACACCACTATTATAAATCTATATCTGTCTCCCTTCTTTGTACATGATAAGAAAGAAACTGGCGTAAATTTGATAAATTAAATGTCAAGTAAAACTATCATATATTAAATATATCAATTCTGTTAACTTTCCTCTATATCAATTATCGTAAAATAATTTGCACCAAAAAAATTGTAAATAAATCAAAGCGTTCTCGAATAAGTGATCTCATAGTTTAAGAGCAGACCTTAAAATAGGCAAATTACATTTCTACAATGATTATAATACCAGCCTTTTGAAATCCCACTGCTGGGCATAGACCTCTTCCAATACAGGGACGATTGTAGCATTGATCACCACTCACGTAATTTCAGATTCTAATATTTGGAATTCAGTTTTCCTCACGATGTTGTCAGTGGTGTCTTAGAATAATTAAAAAAGTACACATAACTGAAAAAGAAAAAAATAGTATTTTTTGAGTTGAGGATCGAACCTGCAACTTATGTATACAAATCCATACATTAGTACCGCAAGGCCACTACGACGTCATAATTAACGCCGTTTGAATCGTTCAATTAAATGCCAGTGACATATTAATGTCACTTATTGAAATAAGAATGTCATTTTCATATATTTGGATAATGGCTGTCATTGTAACCTCTCGTAGGAATGTCATTTGTCTATAAAGTCTGGAATTAATTAAATATGTCATAACAATTTATGTGGAAAAATAAACTAATATAAAATTATTTGTCTGTAATTATTGTTGTAACCTTCCAACACGCATAGCACCTAATAGCTAACTCATTGCGGAGTTTTCGCGAACTGGGTTCGAACCCTGTCAAGCAGCTTGTTAAGGAATATCAAAATAATATTTACAATTGAATTTAATATTCTAGTCTTTATGAAGTGTTTTTTTTTTTTATCGTAGACTATTTGTCTCTACTTGGGCCCTATTCTGCTAGGTATTTACAATGGCCGATGTATGAACGACAATTGGATTAAATGTGAAACTACATATTTATATTCTCTTAAGCACTTTGCCAGCACAATAATTGGAAATTCACTGTATTGTGAGTGTTCCGGGTGGTACCGAATTTCCAATTAAAGTGTTGCAAAAATACTAAGAATAATACGAATAGTGCCAATTCAATCCAATTTTTAGACATTCATCGGCCATTGTAAATTGCAGAATTGGGGCCCTTGTCCAGTTACAGAGACATCATCTTAGCCTGTCCAACAGCATCCCGACCTACCCTGATGCAACTAAATACCAGTGTTTTACAAGGAGCGACTGCCTATCTGAACGGTTCGTAAGAACAGAAATAGATATACATTATTTAAAAATGTACACTATACTGAAATGTATGCGTGGTTATACAAAAACTCATGTTCAATTTCATCACATAAATTTTGTTAGAGGTAATTTAAAATAATCTTAAAAAAAAAACATTTAAATATATAGCACAAAAGAAAAGCTTCGAATTATTTTTAACAAATAAATCTAAAGAAAATCCAAAATAATTCAGCACTAACTAAAACACAACACCTAAAATATGACCACCGCCTTATATTCAAACTGAAAAAAAAAAACTTATAAAGCCAAACAAAATACAATCAATAGAGAGGCACCAGGGGCGTGAACTAGAGGTGCGAAATAATATATAACCATTCGGCTGTACAGAGTGCAGTTGACATGTGTTCGCACCTTTATTTATAATCTGAGCCGCCCCGCTGTGACCTGTGCCTCAGTTGCTTTTTTTTAACCGGTAAATATTTTTCATCTGTGGCTATTTTTTGGATTCGCGAGAATTTTTTGGTGTGATAGAATTTTAATATAAAGTTAAAGGTTTTAAATGAATACTCTATCCAATATTTATAAGAGACCTTTGTATCGGACATAGTTTCAAAAATATGATATTAAATTGTAATTTTTATTTAAGTGATATCATCCGATTTTATGATCTTCTGGTTCTGTTGGTTTAATTTTGTTTTTAAGTCGCGCTTAACTTTTAAGAGTTTTAGACAAAACGACGCACCAACATTGCGTATCTTTATTAGTTAGTTAGAACTCTAACATCATCGTCATCCTAGCCTTTTACCAACCATGTTCGGGTAGGCTTTCAGTCTAACCAGATGCAGCGAAGTACCATTGTTGTACAAGGAGCGACTGCCTATCTGACCCCCTCAACCCAGTTACCTGGAATACCTGGGCAACACGATAGGTACCCGTTGGTAAGACTGGTTTTCAGACTTTCAAGCTTCTGACTACCTATAAAGGCTGTCAAAGATGTATGAATAACAGCCGGGATCCACAACGGGAACTTTAGCAAATGTAGTATATTCGCCTAATACGACCGCAGTCATCGGTAAATTCAATACACGACTTACATATAATATAACACCCAACGCCAACAAACTTGCACCCTAGTACAAGTTTAACAAAATTATTTAAACAAACACCAACAAAAACAAAAGCAAATAAATTAATTAGTCTATGCCAATTCCATAGACCAGAGACCCCCCGATCGATGTTTAGCAGACGTCACGTGCAAGGCACGCGCCAAAACTTATGTCAAAAACATATGACGCCATTTTCGAAAGATTTTTGCCATACTGCCATTACATGCACTCCCGCGCTAATTTAAAGGGGAATCCAATGAATTAATGTTTGATTTTTCATGCACGAAGATGTTAAGTGTTATGGGATTTCGTGATTTTGAAATTTAATTTGATTTGTCAGCAAAATTATAAAAAAGAAACGGTCTAATGCGTAACGACACCGAGAGATCCGTCCAAACACTAATCGAATCAAAATGGTCACCCATCAAGTTTGCGACTGACACAACTGCTGCTTAACCTCAACTCAGATTGTTATGATTTCTTGTTTTAGAAACACACATTACCAGAACATCATATTCATAATACTCGGATGGATAGAAAGCGCACCCATGCTAATAGGGTTCCATTTTAATTCAGGTAAAAATCCCTAATATTTATTTTTCTAGATTTAAGTGTTATTTATTTGGTTTAAGTATTTAGAGTGAATACCAAATTGCAAAACTCAAAAATTTAATTTAATTTGATCCAACTAGAATCCTATTTAAATACCATCACCCCATTTTCAACTCAATTATTTTCTTTTTAATTTTCCTTGTCATTCGAACAGTCACTTTTTCCCGCCATGTTAAACGTCATCAAGATTATTTCAACAATATCACGAGTCTTGTAATCTGTCTCCATGGCAACAGCTTGCAAACAATAAAATTAATCCCTATCTCTGTAAATAAACATAATTTCTTGATCTAAAGCTCAAATGCGTTGATAATCTGTGCAAGTCACGTGACTGGCACGCGTTACGTCATATGGTGTGCGAGAGGGATAGGAGTATGGTGTAGAGGGAGATAGAGCATGTTTGAACAAACTAATGGGTTGGTAAATCAAAGTTGTATAAATAAATTGTTGATTTTGTGGTTCGTAGCGTTGTTTCGGACTACGCCGTAGCGACGTAGGCCTGTAGCGATGTTGCTAGGGTCAAGACGACAATTAAAACTGATGTATTTCTGTTGCCGCTATAACTAAATACTAAAAATAAAGATAGAAGTAAAACAACGTTGTTACAGTTTTTTGGGTTACTTAAGCCCATATCTACGGCACCCTCAGTGTCGTGACTCCAACTCGTACTTGACCGGTTCACAACAGCTGCATCCATGTTGGTAGTATTTGGTACCTATACAGGTATTTACTAGCTTGGATGAAAACAAGCGTTGCCTTTTGGCTGCCAGCTTGAAAAAAAACATCTCTCCTTATATTATAAATGGGAATGTGAGTTTGTTTGTTACGCTTTCACGCGAAAAATGCTTAACCGATCATCATGAAACTTTGCTCACATGTAATTGGATTGCCCACGCGAATAGAACCATCAAAAATCATTTTTACGGCAGAATCCCAAATACATAAGAAAAAATGATATTTAAAATTAAAACATATTTCCCTTTCAAAAAATATCAGCTGTATAATATATATTCTACAGGATTACAATAATAAACAACATACACGTCCTAACCTAAAAAAACACACAAATACATGCATACCAACATTGCAAACTACCCCTATTAAACTTCAAAGCGAAGATAAGGCATTCTGTTGCTGACAAGCGAACCCTTTATAACATGTCTTGAAGATATTAAATCGATAACTCTTTACAAACAAATATCTTTGGAAGAAACGTTTTGTAAAATACAGATTATAAAGAGAAGTAGAATGTCAACTTAGTTTTTTATAAATTATCTTAAACTAAGTATTTTTTAAACTATCGTCTCGCTTTTTTTTTCAAATTGTTTTATTGCTTGTCTTTCACACCCATTAAAAAAACATTATAAGCATACCATACTTCTATACACATTGGAATTGAGAACATCCTTTACTTTTGAAGTCAGTTAAAATACAAATAATTAGATTTTTAAACTATAAAACTCTAAATATACTTAGTAGTAGTACCTACACTTTACTTTACAGTCTCTTACCAAGGGTGTTGAGGAGGTCAGATAGGCAGTCGCTCCTTGTAAAACATTGGTACTTAGCTGAATCCGGTTAGAATGGAAGCCATAACATATTTCTGTAAATTCTAGGACGATGATGACGTTTTATATCTCAAACCAAAAAACACATAACAAATACGAAATTGCGCGTTTCATTATTCTGAAACCCAAAAATATGTATCACCGGAAAAACATCTCGCTCGTCCACAGTCTACAATCAATCCGGGATCTGTACCAAATAAATAAAATGCCGTTAATACATCAGTTCGAGTAAACATGTCAGTCCTAGCCAGCCCTTGTCCGTCTGTTTGTCCGACCACTCTACACAGGGTCGTGTTACGCAAATATTTTCCTGCAACTTGCAAAACTGTATCTATTTTCATAAGTCTGAGGGATTGACAAAGTGTTTTTTTATTTATTTATTTAGGAAAACTGCGTTTTTAGTGGTTTTCCTAAGAATGGATTTTTATAAAAAAAATTGCGGTCGGCGGGTGGGTGTAAGGATGGCCGATTTCGGGATAGGGTATTCCCAACTTGTCTAAAAAATATACACCTATATCAATCGCCAATATATCAACAACTTCTCAATAGCACTGTAAAACCAAAAACTGTTTAGCTTTTTCAGATATTCATTCATCTAATATATAAAATAAAATATATATAAAATTCCCGTGTCACGATGTGACTTACCGTACTCCTCCGAAATGGCTTTACCGATTTTTACTAAAATTTTATATGCGTATTCAGTAGGTCTGAGAATCAACCAACATCAATTTTTCATACCAGTGTTAAGGGTGGCTCACACTGAAAAAAATATATTAATTTTTGGACGATTTTTTTTGTTTTTATTTTTTTATAATGTGGCTTTAAATGATACATACAACTAGAAATAATCTATTAGGCAAAACAACGTTTGCTGGGTCAGCTAGTTTAAACATAAAAATAACTCTTAATGATCTCAAATTTACGGTCACCCACCATAAATGTAGTTTTTAGTGTTTGTTACAGCAAAAGAAACAAATCATGTTTGTTCGCAATTGTCCAGCTATCACGGTACAAGAGATACAGCTTGGTGACGGACGGACGGACAGCGAAGCCTCAGTAACAGGGGTCCGTTTTAACCTTCTGGGTATATTAAAATGAAACTACTTTTACGGATTTTATCGCGGTTTAATTTTAGATTTTAGTTCCCGACGTTTCGTAGTTTCATTTCAATGTCTAACATTCGCGTAAACCTAAGAAACCACTTCTGGGTACAGCTTAAAATAGTCGGTGCCACTTTTTATACAAAAAAAGACACACCAATATTAAGTACCTTTATTTAAACACATATATCAATTTATCAATATCTGTGTTTTATATCCGAAAGCGAAAGTGTTTGTCAAGTATGTGAACCTAAATGTCTGCGTTCCATATCTTTCGCATTTTACTACAATCAGAGCAATTTTTTAATGGATTACCATCAATTTAGATCCCGATGAGACTAAAACATATTCAGGCTGGTTGTACTACGATTTTTTGTATTCCCACGTTTTTATACACTCACTTTCTTGTTTGTTTGTCGTTCCGGTTGGATTGTTGTTACTCAATTTTGAGGATCTTCCCGATAAGCTAGCAGGCTGAAATTTTCAGGGTAGTTTCAAACCCGATGAGAATGCAATTTACAGCTATAAAAACAACTGGACCGCTTTCGATAAAGTTTTAATGGAGTGACATTTTAAAACGTGGGTTTTTAGATTTTTTCTCTCTTTTATCTAGTATTTTAAACTGCGCTCCATATCTATTCAATTTCACTACTATATATTCTTTCTTCTTCTTCATCTTTAGTTATTTTCCAATACCCTTTCACACAGTCGCACAAACTGCCGCATCCACACTTGAGTGACGCAACACATGTCAAGTGTCCTTGTAAACACGGCTCGGGACGGACTCGGCTTATATGATTTATGTCATAGGGCTATAGTTTATGGCTTAGCATCGGAAACGATTAATTGATATCTAGGAGTGGGCCACAATTAAGCTATTTACAATAGTCGATGGATGAATGGCAACAGGATTAAATTTAACACTATTCGTTTTTATTAAGTTATTTGCCAACACAATCATTGTTTTGATCGTGTGTGTTCCGACCCCTACTAAATTACCAGTAATAGTGCTGGAAAAAAACTAGGAATAGTGTAATTCTATTTCTATTTATTCATAGCAGAATTGAGGGCCTGGAGACAAGGTGTTATCTGACATTCATTCATTCGCCTAGCCTTTTCCCAACTATGTTGGGGTCGGCTACCAGTCTAACCGGTTTCAGCTAAGTACCACTGTTCTACAAGGAGCGACTGCCTATCTGACCTCCGCAACCCAGTTACCTGTACAACACGATACCCCATAGTTAGACTGGTTGTCAGACTTTCGAGCTTCCGACCTGTAACGACTGTCAAAGATGTAGGAATAGCAGCCGGGTCCCACAATTTAACGTGCCTTCCGAAACACGGAGGAACTCGTTATGACAAAGATAGATGGTGATATGAAAGATGGTCACCCATCTACAGACCTACCGCGTCAAGCGTACTTTAACCTGTGATCGATTCATTTATGCGGTTATAGCTTAGCCAGGAGCTCCTCAACTCAACTAGGTCTATACTTTCTAAATCATCATTTATCAGTTCCTCTCAAATCCAGCCCTGTCCCCCACTTAAATTCGCATCGTATTACGTTGAGCCCGCAATTTGTAAATTCCCCACTATTTGTGAATGTGTAACATTGACTTATGTAGTAATGTTACATCAGACTTGGGGTAAGCAGAGTTTAAGCGTGTTTGATTAAGAAAGAGTGTGGATCTAAATAGTTTTTATATGTTAGTTGTTTTTGCTAGCCATTTTGTCAGAGTGGTGATCGGTTATCTTGAAAAAGATATGTTAGGTTGTTTCTTGGAGTTTATGATATCTTCTTGTCAATTTAGTGTGTTAAATGAAATGAAATCATTTATTCTGCAAATAGGATATTTCATCATTTTTATAAGAACGCTGGAGCCGACATTTCCTATCTGACTACCCCGAGAAGAAATGTCGAAACAAACTCAGGGGTCGTAGTCGCTTTTAAAGTCCAGACAGTTTTAAAATGAGAATAAAATGTATAAACTAATGCAGAGTATTTCAATGGAATGGATAATAATATGCCTGCATAAGGTTTATACTTACAAATATAAATATATGTTGGAAAAGATAAAAAAAAATGACATTATAGTTATAGAGGTGTGAGGAGTTATAGAGGGTATCGCGTTGCCCAGGTAACTGGGTTGAGGAGGTCAGATAGGCAGTCCCTCCTTGTAAAACACTGGTACTTAGCTGAAACCGGTTAGACCGGTAGCCGACCCCAACATTGTTGGGAAAAGGCTAGGCCAATGATGAAATGAGTTATAGAGGTTGCCGGTTCTGCGCTGTTTTAGTAGGTCCCTACTTTTTAAAGTCAATAAATTCTCTTTGTGTCAAAGTATACCCGTGTTTCACATTGCCAAAATTTGTATCAATATCACTTTTTTCTGCTCGCAACCAAGGAGGTCCTTAAAGGGTTACAGTCAGTCAAAACATTCACATATTCACCCCAAAAATTCACACGCAAACACGTGCAAAAACTTGTACTTTATGTCACTAAACATTCCTTTAAAGATTACACAAAAAACTCTACAATCAACGGCCACACAAGCTCGATAGATAAAAAACGAAAAAGATTCAACCCCGTTAAAAAAATACAACCCTATTTAAAAAATTAAGTGAACGCGTGAACGATTGTGAATAGAACAATGTATTTTTGACGTTTCACAAAATGGCCGCCCTAATTTGACATTGAAGAAGGCGCGAATTCAATTGTCAGATAATTTATCGATGTTTTTGTGAAATTTATTTGTTTATAATGAATGTTTTTAGGGTTCGGTGAGTGTTGTTTGTAAACGTTTTCGCTTATGAGATAGATTATACTTATCGAAGAGATATGGTAACCTTTCCCGCAGTAGGTAAGATATCAGTTGCTTTCATGGTGAAAAATAGAAAACGTGCAATTTTAATGACATACCATAGGGATGGAATATAGGGCAGCCGATTCCAAGGTCGCATGTTTAGAACCCACCAAATGAAATCAAAATATACAAATTAATTATCACTTAGTAAAAACGGTGAAGGAAACGATCGTGAGGCACCCACAAATGGGATTTTTGAGGGTCTGTTGTTACGGCGAAAAATCACATGTATTTATTTTTTGCTGCTATTATTCGCTATTATTGTAAATGAATAGCCAAGGGGCAGACAAATATCATATAGTAAAAGTTAGATACCACACTACTTCTAAAATAAAATATTCATAAAATCATCATTTAAAACTTAAAATCAAAACGTAACTTTTACGTACAGACATTTGGCAAAAAATGATACGGAACCCACTACAATTAAAAAAGCTTTTATTAACGACTTTCTGAACAAGTTTTGCGCATCACACGCTACAATACTTCGAACTAATGTTTACAAAAGTGCTACAATGATATAACTTGATTACCTATTATAACGGTACATAAACTTTTAAAATGCGTTTTATATTTAAATGTTTTGTCAATGAATGGGATTGAGCTAAGATTTATTATGGCTTGTTTGGGGAAAGTAGCCCAGAATGTATTTTTTTAGTATTTTTAAATACTCCATTTGAAGATTTCTTTTTTTTAACCTTTGTTCTATGCTTTGAGTTGAGATTCCAAGATTTTCTTACATAGTTAGTTACAAGTAAAGCTATTTAAAGCTAGTTAAAAAAGGTAAACTATCTTATAATAGATCTTCTAGGTACTTAAATCTTGGAGTGTCTTTTTGAACTAACACATATTAAATAAATAAACGACTGATTTATTAAAATGGTATATTTGATTTGGTTATCTATATCTAGGGTTGTTTAAGATTAGTTTTTAGTTGCGTTTCATTTAACAGTCAGGTTTTAGACCGAAATACACTTTTTTAACTACTTTATCAAATGGAATGAATTAATCAGGAGTGCACCACGACCCCTTAATCAATCGTTCAATCAATTACCTACAGATTTTTATCTAAAATGTCTAAGAACATAAAACATAAAACAAATTAAATTAAAATCGCTTATTCCGTTCAGGAGCATAATTTTCACAGACAGACTAATATGTCAATCTTATAACACCCGTCCTACGCATAGGGAATTAAAAATGTATCTACATCATCAGCTCATTGCAGTCCAATAGGCGCAGGCCACTTCCAAACTACTTAAAAAATCCCCACACAAATATAACATCTAAAAACCCAGCGCCCCACAATTCATTTCTAAACAGAAACGCTAAAACCACGACCAAAAAGGAACAAGGCACCAGCGTTATTTTTCAATAAAATTTTCGTAAAATTCGTTAACCTAACCTAACTTTTTGAAAGGCAACATGGCGTCTGCATCTGACAGCTGTTATGGGCAGTGAGCGGCATGATTGACTCTGCCTGTGTTACGAAAATCGTATACAAAACCTAAGCGTAGCGGCGTTTAGAAAAATCGATGTGTTTCGGTATGAATACCGGGTTATAGAATAGTAGGTAGGTATTTTGATTGTATTACGTTTAGATAGCCGAAGATACGAGTGCAATTGGTGAGGCCTATGTCCAGCTGTGAACGAATATGGGCTGATGATGATGATGATGATGATGATTACTTGTAGTTTTGAGATATCTATTGCTTAAGCTGGAGTATACTAATATGTAATTGAGAGGTTGATAAATTAAGTGCAATCGGCTGCGGCTTTGTCTACCTGGATGTATCTTATAGCTGCAAAAACATTACCATACTTTAACGGAATGTCCTATGTGCAAATTCAAGATGTCAGCTACCTCTAGTTCCATACCAAATTTCATCGAAAGCTGTCCAACCATTTTTGGGGGTCAAGACGTAACAAGCTTATACAGGCACTAATAAAAAACATATAATATGTACTTTCGCTTTTGTAATATAGTGTGACCTTGATAACGTGTAATTTTAGCAGTTTACCAAACGGTTTTTTTTATTCTTCAATTTCTGCAAGTTATTAAAGTGCAACATCAATATTTATCTCACACCATCTTTTATCATTCAGCAGAAAAAAAAAACACAATAAAAACTAAGTATTAAATCCAATGACAATAATTTATTTATTTTGATTGTTAATGACAAATAATACGAACTATTTTACGATATTTTAATAATATCATATTGTGGGGTCGTAACTTCTGGTAACAAAATGAATATGGCGACTAATGTCAAATGAAATTGTATTGATGAAATCTTTCGCGCCATTAGATAATTGATTTATTTTAAGGGGTGGCTTTAAGTTAAGAATTTAAGATTGTGTTAAAACTGTTTTGAGAAAGACTACCAAGACGTGGGTTTCAAAGTGTAATTTTTAAATGGAATAAAATATTAAATTAAAATCGATAAATGATTTATGATTTTTTTTTTGTAACCGACAATTTTTATATTTTGCTTCCGTACTACTTGTTAGTTTCCATTGGGTTTCTTAAAGTCGTCATCAGGATGATGCCTTTTCCCAAGTATGTTGAGGTCAGCTTCCAGTCTAACCGGAAGCAGCTAAGAACCTGTGTTTTACAACGAACTGCCTATGTCACCTCCTCAACCCAGTTACCTGGACAACACGAGACTTTTTGATAAGACTGGTTGTCATACTTTCTAGCTTCTGACTACCTGTAACGACTGTCAAAGGTCTGTTTAGTAAAAGCCGGGACCCACAATTTAACGAGTAGGTATATAAACGAAAACAATAAATCGCTCCTATTATTTAGCATGAAATTCGTATCAACTTAACTTAGGTACTTGTAAATTAAAATACTAATCGAATAATTTACCAACTCATAACAAAATGACATAACAATTAAAAACGAACAAAACAATTAAACAAAAATATAACCTCAAAATATTTCCCGCCAATTAAGCACAGATAACAAAAAAAAACTTTGAAATTTGATTGCGTCCATTTTAAACCAGGAATGTTCTCGAAGCCGCCTCGGGCCACGTCACTCAATGACCGATACAATTTACGTTCGGATACAACACAAATTAAATTTTGGACTGCATTTGACAGTGATTTTGTACATCCAGAATTAGTTGTGTAGATATATATTTTAATTAAATATGTGTGTAAATGTTAAAAGGTCAATAACACCTTCGTTACTTTTTTTAATGGTTTTCATCATCAGCTATTTATATCGAGAAATACGTAAGTACTAAGATGAATTTATTAAGATGTATTAATGTTTGTTGCCTACGACGCCGTCCGTTTGGACTTCCGTTTACAGTGCGTGATGCCACACACATGCGTTTCCAAGAGAACTCTTCAAAAATCCGAAATAAAAACTATCCTATGTTCTTTCTCAAGGTCAAGTCTATCTCCGTACTAAATTTCATTAAAATCAGTTCAGTGGTTTAGACGTGAAAGCGTAACAGACAGACAGACAGAGTTACTTTCGCATTTATAATATTAGTAGGGATGTAGTATGAACAATAAAAACAACTAGGTACTATAAATCAGTATAAATACATCTTTTATGTATAATTTTAGTATTCGCTCATGCAAACATTGAACGACTTATTTCTATACAATTTTTTTTCTAAATCAATCAAATAGGTATGAAATAGTTTAAGAGGACTGTTAATGTATAATTTTAAAATGTAATCATCTTATTCTTTACTATTCATTCCTTATATCTTCGATTAAGTAAGTGAAATTTCTAACCCGTTTAGGCTTTACAGGTACCTATTTGATGAGGCATTTTTTATTGGTAAGACGGGGGAATCCTCACGGACACCCACTTCCTCGAGGGAGGAAATGGTAAGTGTCAGACTCTTACAGACTAAACCTGAACCGCCGTGCAGCGTCCCCGTAGGTATTAAGTAGGTGCGCGACAATACAGATCACCTACTGGTTTTTCTTCGTACATAATTGGCATACATTTATATCAAGGAAATATTGAAATGAAACTACTTTTACGGATTTTATCGCTGATTAATTTTAGATTTTAGTTCCCGAAGTTTCGACACCTTTCGGTATCATGATTCTGAAATGAAAGTAGTTACATTTCCGAATGAGAATGAAATATGATGAATGATGAATAATGAAATATTTTCCGTTTCTCTAACACATTAATTAATTCTATTAGTGAAAATACTCTGTTGGCAAATCAAAATTACAATACTATGAAACCATACCATACCGTACCATAAATAATATTAAAATTTGTGTTCTCAATTTCTCATCGATAAAATTACTGGACCGTAGTGACATCTAGGAATGAGCGGACAAACTGATATTTGACGATAGCAGTGCCATCTACTGGGGAATAGTAATAATTAAACCTTGGCGTTACTGACATTATATTCTTAAAACTTAATAACAACCATTAGCTTTTTACTAAAGACACACTACTTCTACACCATGACAGCTTCTTTCAGCTGGTTTGCTTTTTTATATAAGTATTTTAAACCAAACTTTCGTACAGAAACATGTTGGAAAAAACTTTTGAATTTTTATATCAGTATCTGCAAGAATGTTGTAAACTAATTTACAAACTGTTTTAGACGTAACAAAAGCTATTTTTTTTCATTTATCTAACAACCTTTGACGATGCAGCGATGGTATTATTTTTGTAAAAGTTTACCGCACTAAAGAATTTAATCCTTGTGTCTCGGGTTCAATCATCCACAATCATTCTTATCAAATGCACAAGACACCCAGACTGTTGACCTGTTGGTCTAGTGGTTAGCGACCCTGGCTGCTATACCGGAGGTGGTGGGTTCGATTCCCGCCCAGGACAAATCTTGTGTGATGAGCATGATCATTTGTTCTGTGTCTGGGTGTAATTTATCTATAATATGTATGTATTTAGAAATATATAAGTAAGTTTATCAGTTGTCTGGTTACCATAACACAAGCTCTGCTTAGCTTGGGATCAGATAACCGTGTGTGAGTTGTCCCAGGATATATGTATATATTATAGGATATATGTTTACAATACCCGATGAATTAGATTGGATTTAATTCATCGGCTAAACTGTAACTTGGATTAAATTGGCACTATTCGTATTATTCTATGCATGTTTTCAACACAATAATTGGAAATTCTATACTGGGTGGAACACTCACTCACTCAGTACAAGCATTCCCAGATCACACAACTGCATTTTGAGAAAGCATTTCTTTAACTCCTCTTTCCCCTGCTACTGAAGCGGATTATGACCTGCGCTATTCTGGCTAAACATGAAAAAACCTTTATTTTGTTAGGCGGAGGAATCCTCATGGACACCCACTCCCTCGGGGGAGGAGGCGGCTAGTGTCAGACTCTTACTGACTAAACCTGAACCGCCGTGCTACGTCATCCGCGTGTTTGTGTCTGTGTATGACAATGCATAGCATTTCAACATGCACCGACCGCGGGGTACATGTAGAAACCTGGATTTCAAGTGTTGAAATCTAAAATCGCCCGCAGTGAGCTAGCGTGGTGATAAATGTTCAAACCTTCCCTATACGGGAAGAGGCCTGTGACTGGAGTTATTATTGTTTGGTACCCTAGTCGAGTCGTCTTAATCATCGGAATCGTCAAATGACGAAAAAGGAGTCATAATAACGTCAGATATTGATCAGCAGTTATTTGAAAATTTCAAATAACTGCTGATCAATTTGACGTATTCAAATTGAAATCGTCGTACGTTATACGGAATCTCTTTTTGACAATTGCAACAACTTTAGTTTCGATTTCCAAAGCGATCTTTCCACGCGATTTTAGACCCGATTCCTTTATCATTAAAGACTACTTTTGCATGAAGAAGTTCGGTGATGTATATCGTTGATACATTTTCAACATTCTGTAAGGGTTTTTTGACGCGTTGGTTTCGTTTAAAAAAACAACACAACACAATCACTTTGGTAAGCGGCATTTATTTAAAAAAGAACATACAAAACATGATTAACGTAAAAATAATACAAAAACATACTTAAAAATTACATGTCAATCGGGCAACAGCGGCGCCACAATGCGATCAACACATTTCGTGCTTAAAATATTGGCAGCAAATAATTTTCAAATATGTTTTTGTATAAAATCGTAAAATTAAAATATACAAAAAAATGTGATGTACAGTAATTAGGTACAAACGTCGTCCCTTGGTAACAAATACATTTCCCTATGCACGGGCTATTGAGGGCTGAGCAGACGATGAAAGACAACGATTGAATCAAATGGATAAAAAGTGCATCTGATACTCAATTTAAGAACTAAGAGAACAGTTCATGATTCGATTAATAATAGTATTATAATATTTTTAAAGTAACTATCGTGAGACTGATTCATTATTAAATGATGCAACGGTTTACTTACGCGTATATATCGGGATCGCCCGACTAGTTTCGGACCCAACCGGAGTCCTTAATCATGACCTGACGCGGCGGGGTCGCGAGTCGAACAGTGACCCTGCCGCGTCATATAATATTCCATAACTTTTATACAACGCCATCTAGTCTCAAACAAAGCAAAGCTTGTATTATGAGTAGAAGGCCGACCGCATCGTCTGCTCAGCACCTTAATATTACAAACACGCAAATAATTTCACAGCCTATTAAAATAAGCTATAATTAAAAATCTTAATATAATCACTTGATCATTCACTTTAACACAAATCATTTGTTCAAAATTTCCCATTTCACTGAAAAACTGCCGCAATTTCAAATAAAAAAAACTAGATTTTACAAAGTACACATACTAAGTACAAAGAGATTTGATTGAAAACTCATTTTTTTCTTATTTTTATTTACGTCACAACCGAATTACAAAATGTTAATTACTACTTGATTTCACTAGATGGCGCTACTAACAATCCCAATATTTTACCGCGATTTACAAAAAGTATTACGCCGTTTCGTTTCCACAATGACAAGTTTAAGAAAAATAATAATATTTAAGTTTATGTTGAGAGCGTATCGACCTACATAAGTAATAATATATGTATATTGTAACAATTAAGTATGGTAGAGGGATAACGCGATTTTTATCAATATCTGCAAAAATCTTACGCCGAGTCGCAAACATAAACGTAAAATGAGACAGGACATTATATTGTTGATTTTATTGACTATTGTTATTTTAAAGATTTTAACTGACATTAATAATGGATTCTTATTAACAACGCCATCTAGCGTTCGGTAGTCAAATCGCTCATAATCACAGCCCTTGGAAACATCATTGTCTTAAAACTGTTAATACAGATAAGTAACACATATACTCAATTTGTATAGGTACTTATAAAAGGTAAACAATCTTGGTGTGTCTATACAAAAACATCCTTCTAATATTATAAATGCGAAAGTAACTCTGTCTGTCCGTTACGCTTTCACGTCTAAACGACTGAACTGATTTTAATGAAATTTGGTACAGAGATAGAGTTGACCTTGAGAAAGAACATAGGATAGTTTTTATCCCGGACTTTTGGAGAGTTCTCTTGGAAACGCGATATAACCGACCTCGACGCTTGCGAAAAGCTAGTATTAAATAAATAAACGACTGACATACATATTTTAGTTGTTATTATGATTTCGTAATCTTTATTGTTTTACATTGGTTTTGTAGTCGCTAAAAACTTTTTATTTTAAGTTTGTATTTAGTCTAGGAGACACCAAGATTATTTACCTTTGTTAAGTACTTAAACCAACGAAGTACAGTTATGCTAAAGACATTAACTATTACATCAAATAGTTAATTTTAATCTGTTGGTTGATAACTTCATTACAAAACCGAAAACAAAGACTTCAGTTAATTAACAAGACTTAAGTTTTCTATTGTTACCTTCGTGAGGATGATTCATTATTAAATGATGCAACGGTTTACACACGCGTATTTTTCGGGTCTGACTAGTTTTTCAACGACCCCGCCGCGTCAGCTCATGATTAAGGTCTCCGGTTTGGTCCGAAACTAGTCGGGCAATCCTAAACCATTGCATCATTTAATAACAACTTAGTTGTT
This sequence comes from Trichoplusia ni, assembly GCF_003590095.1. Classification (NCBI taxonomy): domain Eukaryota; kingdom Metazoa; phylum Arthropoda; class Insecta; order Lepidoptera; family Noctuidae; genus Trichoplusia; species Trichoplusia ni. The sequence continues at coordinate 7,893,010 of NC_039488.1, read as the reverse complement.
TAGTAAATTTTGTATTAATTTTGAGAATGACAATTTGAAATTGAACTTGTATACAATAATGATACCAGCGTATATTTATCCCACTATTGGGCGCAGGTCTCTTCGTTAGAGTAAATCGTTTGAAAAACTCGATCGCCAATCCGCAGTGAGCTATGCTACCACAGACAGGCAGAGAGTCACCTTAAACTTATAATACCCCTGCTTTGATGGGGTTTAAAAGCAGGTAATAAGGCCCAGCCTGAACAATATAACTAAAAACTCCTTAAATAATACAAAATTTACTAATCAATCAATACAAAACGTCATTAAAAACATATTAAGCTAGCAAAGCTAAACTGATCTTTTCAATTTGAATAATCTTTATCTATCTAATATAAACTTCAACTTTCAGATAATAATTAATAAGTCACTATCATTGAAATTCTCAGCATCATATCAACTGACAATTCTTTAATTCATAAACTAAATGTAAATTAGACAATTGCTATCTTTTACAAACGTGAAAAGTAAGTGACCAAGTCTGAGTAAGAGTCAATACACATGGGCAACAGCTGCCGGCAGCGTCGTTATATTTGAAATAATTTTGAATCTTATTCAGGTGACTTAAAGTTCATAGTCATATAAAGACAAAGGACCCTCAAGCCGCGCGAGGGTATCACTGCTGTTACGGCGAGCGTCTTCATCCTATTTAATTAATTTTGAATCTTATTTAAGTGAAGTAAAAGTTTACAGTCCTTTGAATGAAAAGGACCCTGCAGCGAGGCGGTACGAACTCGCTACGAATTTTCATCATCCCAGCCTTTTCCCAATTATGTTGGGGTCGGCTTCCAGTCTAACCGGATTCAGCTAAGTACCAGTGTTTTACAGAGCGACTGCCTATCTGACCTCCTCAACCCAGTTACCTGGGCAATACGATACCCCTTGGTTAGACTGGTTGTCAGACTTTCTAGCTTCTGACTACTTATAAAAGGATATATCAATAACAGCCAGGACCTAATTTAACTTGCTTTCCGAGACACGAGGGAACTAAACGTAGAATATAAACGAGTCGCGGATTCGATTCTTGTTTGACGTTTAAATATTTTCATTGTATTATGTGTATTGAATTGCAAATTATCATTCAAGTCGTAGAGCGTATGCGTAATATTTACTTATTTATGTCTATATTTAACACACCGTTTTATAATAATATAAAAGATAACAATAGTCTGACTATCATTTAGTTTATGAATTTTAAAATCGTATCGTTTCTCATCTATTCTGAACACAGCTCTCAACTTTATTTAATGACCTCTATTATAATACATAAATTTCTTCTTTACAAAATTACAGCTGTTAAATAGGATTAAAAATTGGCAGTTATTCATTGGAAGTAGTGATAGCTTAGTAGATAGTATGGCTGATGGACTCAAGTAGGTTCAAAATCATGCACCAACCAAAATCTTCTCAAATTAAAGTGCTAATTACAAATTAATTATCACTTACTATAATACGTTATAGCAAACCTGCGCTCTTGAGAATGTTTCAAAGGTGTATAAAGACACATCAGACGTCTATGGGCGGTTTAAACTCTGACGTCAGGGTTGTACATCAACCATACGATAAGACCAGCGTATTTTAATAGAGGTCATTAATTTATACTCTATAATAAAGAAAAGCGCACCATTCTCGCTATTTACAGGAACCATATACAGAGAGCAAAATTTATTCAACAATCCCGCCGTAAGCTATATCACAAAAACATATGACACACATCAAAGTTGACCAACAGTTCGGCGATAGTTGGGCAACATTTTTTTAGCACCTCTTTTGATTTAAGATTTTGTTTAAGATAGTATGTAAGACTTGTTCCATTTGTAAAAGAGAGACAAAATAACATACTAAAATTGATATATCATCATCGGCCTAGCCTTTTCCCAACTATGTTGGGGTCGGCTACCAGTCCAACCGGTTTCAGCTGAGTAACTGTGTTTTACAAGGAGCGACTGCTACTGGACTAAAATTGATATAATAATTCAGAATTATGCAAATAATGATTTAGAAAAAAACTTGAAGAAAAAGAAAAAAATATTGTTTTAAACAAGTTGCCCAACTGTGTGCCAACGTTTCGCCACTTTGAAATGCCTCATTTACATGAAATTCGTAAAAAAATATATTTAACTATACTAGACGAAGTGAAATGACTTGTGGTCAGAGTAATTAGAGATATAAGCAAATAGTTTTTTAATTAAGATACCCTATTTCAAGAAGGCTTATCAACTAAGAATCTGTTGCTAGATTTCACTTAATTAAATTTATGTTATCATCATCGGCCTAGCCTTTTCCCAACTATGTTGGGGTCGGCTACCAGTCTAACCGGATGCAGCGAAGTACCAGTGTTTTACAAGAAGCGACTGCCTATCAGTTTTTGTTTAGATTGGTTATGATTCACTTTGGTGGAAGTTGCGGCAGCTTACGCTAGATAGCCCTTGGTTAGACTGGTTGTCAGACTATTCAAGCTTCTGACTATGTTAATGGGGGCTAAAATAATCACTAGCTTTTTGAATTTTTGAAATTCCTTTTTCTATGATTTAAGGTACTATTCGCTTATAATCTCATAAATGGTCTGACCAGATACCCTATTTCACCAATATTTAACAATTAAAAGTTTTCATCATATCTTAGCAATTTGTTAAAGACCGTCAGCAGGTATTACGTATTTAGTAAAAGCCAAGCGAAAATTGTACAATTATTGCTGTCATAATTGTAACTTGATAAGGTTAAGCAACTGTTTCTTCGGCCATAAATTTGATGGATGACTTTTTTTTATTTTTTAATCCTCTTTACCCGCCTTGCACTTGACCGGTGTTTGTCAATTGCCACGCGATTGCTAGATACGTAATATTGCTGCTGTTTTTAATATTAAAATACTATAAAAGCATTTAACAATTACTTGAGTTTTGCATATTCAAATTTATTTATGTAAAGGCTTCATAGATTCATTTAAAAATTACACAAAATATTGGTAAAACATGAGCGATATAATCTCAAAAAGCATTTTATTTACAAATTAATTATTATTATTAATACGTACCTATTAAAAGCGATTCACTGAGGTCCGTTCAAGATGGTTATAATTGCATTTTTAGATAAAATTGCCTTTAGGAAATGTACACTGATAATTTGTTTTGTCATTCATAATTAATATTTTGTTTAATTAATAATAATATTTTTAAAACAAAATCCAAGTTCAAATAAAAACTATTTTTTTTGAGAACAAATTAAACCTATTTTAATTTAGGTGTAAAGCGAATCAACTAGAAGGTTCATCCAGAATGAAGTTCTGAAGCAATAAAGAAATAAAAAAAGCATACAAACTGAGAACTGCCTCTTTTTTGACGTTGGTTAAAAATCAACAGTACATCCTATCTCTTAAAAACGCAAACAATGACTGTTAAAGAGAGACGGCATTACGTGCGACGTCTCGCTTCCACAAAAACAAGAATTCCTAATGCAAGTACTAATATACAAAAAAAATACTTTGCAATTTCCATACATTTCTGCCAGGAGTCTTTACAAACCTAAAAATGCAATACACAATCACCACTCACCGAACCTCCGTTTCCTTAAAAACTATGATTCCGCACTCACGCTATCCTTTTCACTCTCAAAGTCCTTTTTAACACTTAAATTTATGCTTTCGACATCTTCCCCACCCTTCATCAAGTTCAACCCTTCAATATCACCACTATCTTGTGTACCATGTTTAAACTGAAGATGTTTTTCCATACTAGACTTTTGCACACACCTGTAAGCACAATGAGGACACTTGACAGACTTTTGACGAGGCCTGTACGGCTTCGCTTGGTTCTTAACATCAACTTTCTCCCCATCCTTTTCGTTTAAATGCCTTTGCTTGTGTTTTGTAAGATTAGTTTTCTGAACACACCTGTAAGAGCACATATCGCAGCTGAACGGCTTCTGATCGGTATGCAAATACATGTGTTTTACTAAATTAGGTTTTTGCACTGTCCGATAATCGCAGAATGGGCAGGCAAAGGGCTTATACCCTGTGTGAGTCCGCTCGTGAACGACTAAGTTATTTTTCTGCGCGCATCGATAATCACAATACTGGCACCTAAACGGTTTTTCTTTCATATGAACCAAGATATGTTTCGCGACGTTATTCTTCTGCCCAGACTTGTAATCACAGAAGGTACACGAGAATGGTTTTTCTCCGGAGTGAGTCCGTTCGTGTATTTTCAAGATGGCGGGCGATTGACATCTGTAGGAACACTGACTACAGCCAAACTTCCCGACTCTTTCGACTAAGTTTTCGTTTTCTGTACAGCTTTTCGAGTGGTGTTTCAAACCTCTTTTCGACGGGAACACATCGTGGCACTTGTAACAAATGTATTGGCCTTTGATATTCATACTAATGTCTTCTGGTATTTTATTTTGGGCGCTGGAATCATTCTCATTCTTAGCCTCCGCAAAATTTTGGTTATACTCCTGGTAGTATAGTTTATTTTGATCTTGAGGCTTAAGATTCTCTTTCGGGTCTTCAACTTTTTCCTTCTCAACATTTTGTATAACTTCTTGTCTTATTTTCTTGAAGTCTTCTTGATATGGGCTGGTGTTTTCGAACTGTCTATGAACAACTAGGTTCTGTGGGTTTTCCCGAATATTCGTGAAGTTCTGTATGTAGTTTTGCGGTCTGGAGTATAAGTCTATGGAGTTTAGCGCTGGCACATTAACATGGTTGTTGTATACAGCGTACATTTGTGTGTCTGTGTGGACGTTTGGTTGCGGTTGTGTGTGTTCGGCTGGTAATCCTGTAATATAAAGAAAATGTGCTTTGAATATACAAGAAATGTTTTTTATAAGTGTAACAGTGAAAAGAGGGAGCAATATATCCTTGGAAATACGGAAATGGAGAGAAGAGGATTTTGCCCCCGGGGGCAATGGGACAAAAACGGAAATATCGAGAATAATTACAGACTACTTTTTGTTAATAAAAGTTGGCTATGGAAACCGGGTTTTACTTTGAATATGCGTATTTTATACTGTAATTCGCAAAAAAGTGGTGTTTAATGCAATTTGAATTTTCAATATGGCTTATAACTACCACTATTCCATGGTAGTTGGAGGAATTTTTCGTATGACTGTAGTCTACAACACTAACAAATAACGTGACTTTCTTTTGGTAAAATAATTATCAAATTTGATTCAGTAGACCCTGAGATTACCACAAACTATCTATCTATACTAATATATAAAGCTGAAGAGTTTGTTTGTTCGAACGCGCTAATCTCAGGAACTACTCATTTTTTCGATGCATTTGGAGTGAAAACATTATTTTTGACTTTCACTTAGATATCTGAAGAGGAAAACGAAAAAAACAATTTCGTCAACGTCCATTGTAGCCAAATCACCATGACTGGTGATTATCTTACTAGTGATGCTTACTCATAACTTTTATGACTTGTTTCAGACCTTATACATAACAAATTAATTGATAAGTCGTATCAAGAGCCATTTTATTCACTTGGCGACATAGTAACCTAAATCTAATCTGTATTTTTGGGTGAGTCTGGATGACTGACGCGTTTTTTAAAGTATTTTTATCTAATTTTATCTATACTAATATATAAAGCGGAATAGTTTGTTTGAACGCGCTAATCTCAGGAACTAAGGGTCCAAATTGAAAAAATATTTTTGTGTTGAATAGACCATTCATCGAGGAAGGCTTTAGGCTATAAACCATCACGCTGCGACTAATAGGAGCGAAGATACAATGGAAAATGTGGGAAAAACAGGGCAGATATAAATCATAACTTATATCTTCTACCCACGGGGACGAAGTCGCGAGCAACAGCTAGTGTTAGTATATGTCTAGCTTTTTGGATTTCTTATCTTGAAACCAATTTAAAAGATCTCCGTTGTCTGTATAAGTCTGGAAGCCTTTCTTCAAAAGACGATTGGCTGATTTTGGTAAAGGAGAAGAAAAATGGGCACTTTCTAATCGGAGTCACACGACGTAGGGTAAGATTTTGTAGGCAAGCCGAAGCAACGGATAGACAGACAAAAATTGTAATTGAACTTTTTAAGCTATCGTATTTTTTCAATATTGATAATCATTATGTTATATGCCTCAGAAAGCACATAAAGAAGTCGATCTCAGCTGTTACATTGATCGTGTACAGTCATTTATTTACTTCATACAAATTTTGGAGGTATAAAGCTAAAAATATCATTTTAGAAAATCTGTTAAGGAAAATTACGCTACCATCCTAAAAAATCACCAACAAAATTTTCCCCAAATTCTCTCCAATACGTTTTTTTTCCTTAAATAATTAACCCAAACAAAACGTGAAGATTCGTCCAGTGACTGATATTCAACTAGTCGTCATGACCTTTCGATATAAAAACACATTTAATATGTACGGCGGAGGTTGAATGTCAAATATTATCTATTTCAAGTCTGCATCTGTTGCTAGGCAACCGATTAAGATTACTGACACGTTCCCCTAGTACTTAGCAACAGATAAAGCGTGTTTTAAGGATGAAGCAAAGAGGAGAGGATTTGGTGCGGAGAAAATAATATAAGTTTATTTTTTGTCGACTCCCGCATTAAGGAATTTAATCCTTGTGTTGCGGGGGCTTTTACAAACATACGCGCACAGTGGGTTTGGTGTGGTTCTATAAAATTTTGGTGTCATGGTGTACAAAATTGAAAATCTCCGAAATGGCTCGACCGATTCTTAATTTTTTGCACTCAAAAACCGGACCTACAGACAGGTCTGAGAATCGGACAACATCTATTTTTCATACCCCTAAGAGCATTTTCTTCTGCACAATGATATGATAGCTGGTATTAAATAATAATTATTTCTCAACCGATTTCGGCTACAGCAGCTAGTGTATAGACATCAGCCACCTGCAGGGCATATGCTAGTACACGCGCGTGTGACAACACAGGGACACTCTCTGTTCTCGCGATGTCATAGCGCGAGGGGACGGGAATCTGATACAACCAGAGAGACCAGGCAGAGGACCCTCATTTTTACGTGCCTTCCGAAACACGGAAGCTGTGATATATTTTTAAATCGCAAACAACATTTGAAAAAGTCTGTGCAAGGGACTCGGGATTCTTGGGATCGAACTCCAGACGTGTGACGTGGCAGTTCTGCGGTCTTACCACTTCGCTATCACAGGTTCATTTATTAATTAAACACAAAATACAAATCTATGCTAAATTTCTCATCTCGCAAACAAATACAACATTTTCCAACTATCACACGTTGATACTAAAAATAGTTTTTAAATAAATTATGTTTTGATAACCTTTAGTTTATTTTGTTTGCTAAAAATAACTTGAAAATGAAATCGAAATAAATAGTACGCGAGTAGCGTATTATGCCCATGTGCGGTCATTACACGACACTGGCAGAAATTGCTAAAACAAAAAGAAGAAAAGAAGCGTTGTGTAAGGACGCGGGTTCCATTCCCGATTAGTGCAAGTATTTGTATCATACACAAAGGCACAAGTCTAGGTATCTTTGTGCATGTAATTTGAGTGTATCTTGCAACCCCAATAAAATCCCTACTAATATTATAAATGCGAAAGTAACTCCGTCTGTCTGTCTGTTACGCTTTCACGTCTAAACCACTGAACTGATTTTAATGAAATTTGGTACAGAGATAGAGTTGACCTTGGGAAAGAACATAGGATAGTTTTTATCCCGGACTGTTGAAGAGTTCTCTTGGAAACGACCTCGACGCGGGCGAAGCCGCAGGCGAAAAGCTAGTACGGAATAAATACAATGGTTCTGCACAAATTACTTATTTAAGTCAATTAAACGTTTATATACAAATCTAGCCAGTTTAAATAATTAAGTCATAAGTAGATTCATGCATCTAAAATTTAAAAACGGTCATAAAATGAAAAAAAAATAACGATGCATCGCTAATGATTATCGTCTGACAAACTAAGGTTATTTTTAGCTAATTTGGTCTAACTAACTAGCTTACTGGGTAAATGTTGTTTCTATAATAAATATTTAACTATCTATACCAATATATAAAGCTAAAGAGTTTGTTTGTTTGAAGGCGCTAATCTCAGGAACAAATAGGAGCCAAAATACTATGGAAAATGTGACAAAAACGGGGAAAAATATTCGTCTTCGAGGGCTTCCGTTCAAAAATTCCTAACTTATATCTTCTAATCACGCGGACGAAGGCAACAGCTAGTATTCTATAAATTGACTGCTTGGATAGCCGAGTGGTTGTGGTCACCACGCCAAACCCACTGTGCGCGTCGTGTCGCAAGTTCAATCCCCGCGTAGGATAAGCATTTGTGTGATCCACGAATTCTTGTTCTGAGTCTGGGTGTCTTTCTTGATCTGATTTGTTAGTTTGTCAAACCCACCGCGACACAAGGATTAAATTCCTTAATGCGGTTAATAAAATACAATCTGACTTAGATTTGTCGTGGTGGTCTTGGGGATTTGTAAACAACAAGGTTCAATCCCAACGCAGGCAAGTACCAATGAAAATTTTTGGAGTAAGTACTATTTGATTATTCCAAGGCACTACAGACAAACGGTGAAAAATACGTAATATTACGCTATAAATATAGAAATATGGAATAACCCTCATCTTATATTTCAGAAAAAAATGCAACAAACAAGTTTTCTTCCAATTCTATATATCATAGTTCATTAAAATATAAATATTGATAGACAACATTTAAGCCATTTACAAACGACACGATGGAAATATTCTGAAAATATTTAAAAAGGTTAACGTGTCCAAAATTAATGCAGAAACATTAAAGTTTAATTATAAAGAGAAAAAAAAACAAGAAATGTTAAAATATTCTGGAAAAAAGTGGTCTAAAAATGTCAATGCAGCTTATAAGTTCCAGTTATAATGGTAATTTATTTTAAAACGTTTTGCTCATATTTATAAGGATTGTTAACGTGACTCAGTTGGGATTGATACTTTCATTATGAATCCTAAATTATACTTCATTTGTGCCATGTGTTTATAGAGTCACTTCCTTGTTTGTTTGTCGTTCCGGTTGGATTTTGCAACTCAATTTTGAGACACTTCCCGATAAGCTAGCAGGCTGAAATTTTCAGGGCAGCTTCAAACTCGATGACAATGCAATTTGCAACTATAAAACGGCGGAGGGCTTTTAATAGAATTTGAATGGATTGACATTTAAAAACTTGGTTTCTTAGATTTTTTTAATCTATTAATTAGTATTATAACTTTTAATTCGATCCCGATTAATTCTAGTACACTCACTCACGTGTACAAGAATTAACCGGGATAGCCCGACTAGTTTTGGCCACAACCTTAATGGGCGAGCGAGTCAAACTGTTCGTTTAAGGACTCCGGTTGGGTCCGAAACTAGTTGGGCAATCCAGACAAATACGCGAGGAAGGTATCAATGGTGCGTCCCCCTAACCGGGTAAAACCGGGGCAAAGATGCTGTGTAACATAACATATATATTTCTAATATTTGACATAAGAAAAAAGCGTCAAAACAAGCATAAAGGTCAAGGTTTCCGTCGAGACATTTCACTTACAATAAAATCGTAAGAAAATATTATAGGTCAGCTGACTGACCTGTCTTGAATTGAAGATGTATTTACGATGCACGGAACACTTTTTTTGTAGGGGTTCTGTAGCTATAGGGTAAAAACGGAATCCTATTACTGAGGTTGTCTGTCTGTCACTGGCTGTATTACATGAGCGTCGTTATAGCTTAACAATAGATTTTTTAATATCATTATAAATACTTTGTTTAGCAAAGATAAGTGCAGTCATACATTAAACGCGGGACTTTCTGAATCAATGCGAGCATTGATTCTCACTATGAGAGCCAGCGGTTGGAAGGCGCACCGGTCGGCCTAGGAAGCGGTGGCGAGATGATCTGATCGCATAGCGGGTGGGCTGGTTCCGAGTGAGCAAGGATAGATGTTCTGAGAAAAAATTACGTAAGACATTTGCCCAGCAATGGGACGCTGGTTCTATTATTATTCATGCTCATAAACCTAAAAGGATGGCATGCGTTCATAACAATCCATTAGTCTACTCTACGAAATTGTAATGCTTGTGTCGAGGGAGTTTTTTAAAACTTTCAAGTCACATGCACAAAACACCCAGTAAGTGTCGTGTACAGAATGCTTGCCTTACGCCGTGATCGTAGCCTCAAGACGTCGCGCGTTATGAACAATTCGTTTGGCGTGGTGACCTCAACCACTCAGCTATCCATTCAGTCAAAACATACTATGTGGAAACGTAAAAAAAAATGGGAAGAAAGCAAACAGAATAAAAAATATCACTCACCATTCAAGTTAGCTACATTGATCCCGGGATTAATATTATCATAGAAATATCCATCATCTTCCTGCTCTGATTTTATATGGAACGGCATTGGCAGCATATTGGCGTGCTCCTGTTGGTCCAACCTCTCGTGGACACCCATATTTGGCGCCAACCTTTGTTCCAATAAATGTTGGTCCTGCATTTGAACAACCATTGGTGTCCGTCTAGCCTCCTCTTGGGCCAATATATCCTGTTCAATCGTTGCCCTGTTTAAATGATGGGACAAATCAATCTCATGGCTCAGATCATGAGGTATATCAGTCCTCAAATCATTGATCCTATTTAGATCAGCACTCAAATTCTCGTTCAAATTCTGTGCTAACTGGCTCAGATTATTCTGTAGCTCCAAATCATTACCCAAACTCCTAACTAACGATAGATCCAGGTTTCTACTCAAGTTCTGAGTTAATAAATCATCGTGACGGTTCAGGTTCTGAGGTAGTTCGTTGGCTAAATTGTGTACTAGGTCTAATTCCATCGTCAGGTTCCGTTGTAAGTGAGCCGGGATGTCGTTAAAGTTGAGGTTTCTTGGAAGATGGTTGGTTTTTAGCATTAACGAGGACATTTGTCGCGGTGAGAGTGGTAGCTGGAAGTTGTGGACGATGGAGCTGGCTACGGAAGACTGCATGGCCTGGTGCAGCTGTTCCATTGATATCGGAGAGTGATTGTAGTCCGTTGGTTCCAGTTGGTGTGATTTCTGAAGCTGTAAAGTGATGATAAGTTGATTAGAAAGTTATTCTTTGAGCCTTGGATGATCATTTATCTCTAGATTGCACTAAAAATACTTAAGAAACAGATTTTGATAAAAAGGGATAATAGTTCTAAACTTTACAAGTATTAGCTAAACAATAATGTTCAAATATTTTAATTATATTGTGTAAGAAAAAGGCCCTCCTTATTCTTTCACAATATAATTAAATAATCAATTAATTTATAACCCTAAAAACAGTTATAATTGTAAATCTCTAAAGCTAGGGTTGTGATTAAATATACAAGGGTAGTGTAGAATCATTATTAATTACCAAGTTAATTACCAATCTTCATAAAAAATATTCCTTTGACTGAAGAAAAAAATCAGGTATTTAATATTTTTATCAACAACAAAAACCTTATGCAGCTATCAATAAATAAAATTATATTAAATTCTTAATTAAAAGTAAAATATAATATTAGACTCAAGAACTAAGTCACTTGAGCTTCGATATCTAACCTTGACCTATAAAGTAAAAAATATAGTTCAAGGGCAAATGAGAGCAAGAAAATAACTTATTAACTAAATAGAAACTGTTTTATACAAATATACTAATTATTTTATATTTTAATTCAAAAAATATTGTAAGGTCTGTTTGAGACCAAAATTCATAAAAAAAAGTTTTTTTTTTTCAGGACAGCTGTGGAATTATGATTAGGTTTTTTAAAATTTAATATTTGAATATATGGTGAAATATTGTCTTGTTACATTTAAAAGTATTATATCAAATAGCGACAGAAAATATAGGAACTATTAGCTAATATAGAGAACCGGAACTTCAGTCACATTATCAAGTGTTTTTTTGTGTAAAAAACGTTCAAATTTTGAATTAAAAACATAAAGGATTTATTTAACACTTACGCTTTCCACATAAAACTTGTAATTATCATCGTCGATGACATTTTGGTCTTCTCTTTTCACAAAATCCATTTTGCGACACGAGTATTTGGTGTAAAATTTAAAACAATATTCTTTCAATTCCCCATAGTCAGTTCCTAACCTATGATAAAACACTCAATGATATGACTCGAAATATACACTTAAATTGTAAATAAATGCATAAATTACTAATACATCAAAAATCACATGTCTTTACTGTAATATTATAAAAGTTAACATAAAGTTATTAAGTAAAAAAACGACTTTTTTGTTCTCTTTTAGATTGTATGAACGAAAGAAAGGAAGCTAAGTATAGACAAGTAGAAGTGCCGTCAACGAACATCTGTCAGGGATACCAGTCACAAATTTAAATTAACTTCATTCGTGTGGGAAATTAAGGAAGGTTCAACGATTTTAATTTTATTAGAAATGGCACAATGAAAATGTTGCAATATATTTCAGGATGCAGGAATTCAAAATATGGTCTTATTTCAACAGTTTTAAAGTTTAACATTTAAATCTATTACTATCTGATGCTATTAAAATAGAATAAAAGTAAATACCCGATGACTGCTTATTATTATTTTCTGTAAAATTAAGCAAAAAGGCCTGACCTTCTCTGATTTTCCTCTAAATATGGCTTAATTTAAGTCTTGGCAACCTATCACTAATCATAGACATTGGTAAATAAATGAAATTTTTTTCTTCGTTCTGAAATTTTAATCTTTAAATATGAAAAAATAATATTTTCTGTTCTGTCACATTCATATTGAAAAGTGTATTGTTTCAATATTCTGGATATTTTTACCTAGTTTTATCAAAATTGCAGAATTACTTCATCACGTCAAGCTCCTTTATACCTTTAATGCTATACAAATAAACGAATTTATTATGTAACTTTATAAGTGCCAACAAGCCGGCGTTTTATGAAACTTTGTTTGACCTTCAGAAAAAGACAGAAAAACTTAATGGTTTTCGGACGTATTGGAATATTTTTAAACAAACAATTATTCGTAAAATATAACCAAGAATTGGTGAAAAGCGTTATTTGTGTACAACAAAGGTAAGTATTTATGTATTATAACAACATATACAAAAAGAGCTTATTAATTTGAGATTAGTCTATAACAATTTTACGTATTGTGAAAAAAAGTTTTATGCCGGTACATATTTATAAGTAGGTGGTACGGACAATGCCACGATAGAAAAGTTAATTAATTAGTTACATACATACTAATGAATTGCATTTCACTAGTTCCACGTTTGCCAAAATTCATCCCATGTTATACCACTTTACATAAAACGTCGTGTGGGTATCAATTCTGGTGAAGACCACTGTATGTACGACTCGACCGCCAATATCAGAAAATTAGACTTAATTATGTAAATATTTTAGGGGCAAAGTTTGTCCGTTTGTGAATTAGTTAATGCTTAATAGTGATCTAACAAAAGCTTGTGAGATAGTCAGACTGAAAATTGCTATCAAAGGCTATAAGTACTTGAAAAGTCGGTACTGGGCATTATGTCTATTTATATATTATGTCATTGACGGCCCATTGAATCCAGGAAGTTCCTTATTTATTTGATAAGGTTCTAATATGCATTGCACATAAAATACCTACTTCAGCTCAATGCTTTTAAACAATTTAAATCTTTATTTACCTATTTTTTGTGTGGTAATTTATTTATTTTTTTAAAAAGAGCTGTAAGTTACCCACTTTTAAATAAAGCCCTGCCTCAAACTTTTGGTCTTTGTTAATTCAATACTCAATATTGATTGCTTGGTTGGTTAGACATAGAAACAATTATGACTTAGACTCTATTGGGCACAGCATATCAATTAACAATATGAAAATAATTCTACTTGTTACAGAAACATAAGCTGTAAAACAATGTCAAAGTCAGCGCTGGTGATTGTGGCTCAGGGCAGCGAGGAGATGGAAACCATCATAACTGTAGACATGCTGCGAAGAGGCGGTGTAAGTACCCTCTTTAAAAATAACTTCACTTATTTTCCCATGTTTTTATACATGCACTTTCTTGTTTGTTTGTCGTTCCGGTTGAATTTTTGCAACTCAATTTTGAGACACTTCCCAATAAGCTAGCAGGCTGAAATTTTCAGGGTAGCTTCAAACCTGATGACAATGCAATTTACAATTATAGTTTTTATAACTTACCATTTCCTTTTGCCATAAGCTGATTACTAATTAGTATGATAACTACATATGAAACAATTTTTTTAATTTGTATATTTTTGTGTATGTATGTGGTGCACATGGCCAGAAATCGCAAAAGATAGTGACAATCTGATAGGAGTAGGCCTTTTCCCAAATGTGATACCAGGATAAGTGATTAAAATGATTTTTTATTTATTTTCAGGTGACAGTAACATTAGCCGGTCTTGATGGTTGTGACCCAGTACTCTGCTCCAGGCAAGTCACTCTAGTTCCCGACAAGTCTTTGGCAGATGCTCTCGCTGAGAAACCACAATATGATGCTGTAAGTTAAAGCATACTATTAACGTCAAATAAAAAACTACTGAGTAAAACTTTGTGAATTTATGGGATTTATGGGAAATTTTTTTCCCATTTTTTATATCTTTAGTACAATATACTTGTATTATGCCCACAGGTAATCCTCCCCGGTGGTCTGGAGGGATCAGAGCGCTTCTCCAAGTCCGAGGTCGTCGGCACTCTGTTAAAGGAACACGAGAAATCTGGCAAAATCATAGCTGCTATTTGTGCTGGTGAGACTATCATTTAAAATATCTAAACACCCACGTTTTTAAATGTCACTCTTTTCAAATTTTATCCAAATCTTCCAGCCTTTTTTTATAGTTGTAAATTGCAGCCTGCTACCTTATTGGGAACTGCCTCTTATTTGAGTTGCAAAAATCCAACCTGAACGACTAACAAACGAACATACAAGATAGTGAGTGTATAAAAACGTAGGAAAACATTCTTCATGACTTGTATGTATGTGTAGAACCCCGCGAGAAAAGGATTACTGCGGGAATCGCTATTAACAAAAAGTGTTTACCTGTCAAACAAATTAAATCTGTGTTATAAACAATTGCTGTGCACTTGTGTGGTCATATGAATATAACTGAAAAGAAAAGAAAAAAAACGGCTTCCGTAATCAGGAGTTTAATCCCTGTTCCGCAAGCGGTGTTCACAAAAACGCAATAGTGATACAATTGCTATATAAACTATATAACATGAAGAATCAGCGGCACACGTGCTCCTGGAGTGCACGGGGGTCGCGGAATGCCGGGCAGGGATCCTCGGTTCACCGAGCTCCGTCACAGAAGCCTGCGAACGTCCCAGGAGACTTCTGCGCTTCTGGAGGGAGTTGGGATGGCTGGACTGACAGCCTCCCAAAGCCACCTGACGCACAATGGGCCGACTTAGAGCCTACGTGCGGAAAAAGGAGCCCATCACCAAGCACAATTGCTATATCAGAATGTGATTCTACCACTGCTGGGCAAAATCTTCCCATGTCATCATCGGCCTATCCTTTTCCCAACTATGTTGGGGTCGGCTACCAGTCTTACCGGTTTCTATGTTAATGTAATTGGTGTCTCTATCGTTTTAACATAAATAAATAAAATTAAAAAAATCAAAATTCAGCTAAGTACCAGTGTTTTACAAGGAGCGACTGCCTATCTGACCTCCTCAACCCAGTTACCTGGGCGACACGATACCCATTGGTTAGACTGGTTGTCAGACTTCAAGCTTCTGACTACCTGTAACGACTGTCAAAGATGTAAGAATAACAGCAGGGGCCCACAATTTAACGTGCCTTCCGAAACATGAAGGAACTCGTTATGACAAGGATGGTCACCCATCTACGGACCAGCCGCGTCAAGCATAGATTTTCCTGTGATCGTTTCACTTATGCGGTTATAGCTTAGCCACGAGCTCCTCAAAATCTTCCCATGTAGAAAATAATTAATCATCATAATTATATATTTCCTATGTTACAGCACCCACAGCATTCGTAGCGCACGGCGTGGCTCAGAACAAGCGTGTGACGTCATATCCGACTACCAAAGACAAGATCACATCAGGTTACACCTATGTGGAAGGCGAGAGGGTGGTTGTCGATGGCAATGTTATTACTAGCAGGGTGAGTTGAAACAACTACATATGCTAATGGACATGCCTTAGAGATGAGAATTGTGGCACTCCGCAAGAAAGACAATAAATCAAGATTCGGTCTATCTTTATCTCTTTAATTTTTTTTTTTGAAACGACTCCCGCAGTAAGGAATTTAATACCTGTATCGCGGGAGGTTTTACAAACATAAATCACATGCACAGACATCAAGACTCAGAACAAGCATTTGTGGATCACACAAATGCTTTTCCTACGCGGGGGTCAAACACGCGACACGACGCGCTCAGTGGGTTTGGCGTGATGACCTCAACCACTCGGCTATCCGTGCAGTCATTGGTTGTTTACATGATCTATAGCGCTGTCCTCCCACTGCTGGGCATAAACGCTCCTTTCATGTTCCATTTTCAATGGCCATCAATTGCATCAAGTTTTTCCAAGTAGTTTTTCATTTTGTCTTGGTAGCGGGGTTCGATTCCCACCGAAAAAATGTTTATATGATTAACATGATCACGTGTTCTGTGTCTGGTTGTAATTTATCTTTATTATATATGTATTTAGAAATATATAAGCATGTTTATCAGTTGTCTAGTACTCATAATACAAGCTCTGTGTAAGTGCAAGTCAAGTTGTGTGTAAGTTGTGGATTATTATATCTTATTTTCAGGGTCCTGGCACAGCCTACTGGTTCGGATTGACCCTCATTGAACAGCTGACAGGCAAAGAAGCCGCTGACAAAGTTGAGAAAGGCATGATCATCACTGGTTACTAAGATCGTCATTATTAGTCCACGGTTGCCCACTGCTGGGACTAGACCCTTATTCCTTTGATATGGATTCTATGAAAGCATTGAGCAGAAAGCCAATTTGTTCCTAATGATTTTTTGGTTGCCGTCAAATTTCAACGTGATATGGGTTGCCGCGATAACCTTGACTAAAGACATTTGAATATAGACTTTAACGTTGTTGTTCTAAAGCTCATAATCGCTTGACCATTAGGTACCAATAGTAATTTTGATCGTGGCAACCACTAACTCTCAAAATATTCTACGGACAAATTGTATTTCATTCTCAGTGACTATATTGGCTAAAAGCTTGGGGACATTGAAATAAAACTTGTATATCGTTTTATGGCTTGTAAATTTTCAAAAGATAACAGTCAAAGCATTAAAAATGTGTTTTCTTTTTTTCAATGATTGTATTGTAAGCTTGAAGTTTTTTTTTTAATAAAAGTATTGGATACTTAAAATTTTCCTTTTTAATTTATGGTTTACCAAGCCCTATCTGACCGGTATTTACCGAGTTAATTCGCTTATGACAAACTTAAAGCGTATCTTTCTAATAGTGAAAGAATTTCCAAAATCGGTTAAGCAGTTTCTGAGATGAGAACGACACAAACTATGTACAATTAATACTATTTTCAAACATAACTGTGAAGATAAAGGTTATAAATAAAACACCAAAATCGTAGAATAATTATATTTGGGATATATGATTACACAAATTTCAATACAAAAATACAAAACAATAAATAAATGCAAAATTAGCCTGAATTTAGAGCCTTTATTGAAGCCTTAATTTAAATTAAATACTTATAATACAGAAACAAACGAAATCAAAAAATCATTTTTCAAAATGTTCTTTTGATCTAGTCATATCATTTTACTATATTTTCTGTTTCTAATAAAACTAACCGAGATAAATAGAGTGAATTATCAATGTGGAAGCAAGACGGAACATAAAATAGCATCGACATAATACTAGTACATAGTACGCGTATAATCTGCAGTAATTTTTTGGTTTGAAAAGAGAGAGATGGCCTATGCTTTCGGTCTAGCGCTATCTCTTTCCTCTTTCCATCGGCGCTCAGTTTCATGACAAGCACAGCATATAAATTTTAAATAGATAAAGATAGACCGAAACTTCTTTTCCTTTCTTTCGGAGTGCCACAATTCTCATCTCTAAAGCATGTCTGTTAATAAACACGGTATTTTTTTGGTCGTTTCACAAAAGTAGCCCAGTTCATGTATCCGACGTAAAATACCCCTAGGCGCGAAAATTATTTTTTTATCATCAACTAAGATAATAAGTACGAAGAAACATTATACAAGAGAAATCTAAAATATACTCTTAAAAATGATATAAACGCAAACGCAAAAATTGGATTTTAAATTTATTCAAATCTCATAAATACCTATTTTATTATCATGATCGTGTTCTAGTCATTGGATACATGAAGTGGGCTGCTTTTGTAAGACGACTAAAAAATCACGGTGTTGGTCGATGATATAGCGTATAAACATCTTGCTTCCACACGAAAACCGTACCGATACGTTTTAAGGTATTATGATGGTTGCAGAAACGGGACAGCGCAATACACGGCGTCTCTTACATGTTCAGGAGCATGACGTCAAAGCGCAAAATGAAACGATCGCAAATTGTCAAAGGCGCACTATGTCAAGAATCCTACTGCGACATAGTGATTGTCATTGAAATTGTTGCTCGAAATTGTCATTAAATATCTAAAAATCGTTATTTTCGTTCTGCGCTTTTGACAATGTACGCTTTGACTACGACTTTGACTAAGTACGCTTTTTACAATTTGCGATTGTTCTTCATTTTGCGCTTATGACGTTATGCACCCGCGAAAATACTACTTTAAAAAAGTTTTAAACTGAAAACATTTTTAACATTTAATAAGCTCATACTGAGAGCTGGATTTAAACTTAAATACAGATCAAACATAATTAAATGAGTATTTTTAATTAAATACATTCTAAAACAGTCTATTTTAATGAGATTCCTATTAGGAAACATGCAACACAGCTATTTGGCAAGTTATAATACTAATCAAAAACAATCCTATTTTATTATTGCGACTTTTATAATAAACTTCGAAAAAAGAGATTTTATTTTCCTATGTATATGTTTAAATTAACGAAGGCTTAAATAATGGCGTTGTATAGTCTACTGGAGATAACTTTTAGATAGAAAATTAAAGTCACATGCACAAGACTCGGAACAAGTATTCGTGGATCACACAAATGCTTGTCCTAAACGGAGATCGAACCCATGACACTTTTGCAATCGTACATACATTAGAATACCATTTATGGTATTTTCCCACGTTTTTATACACTTCTACTTGTTTGTTTGTAGTTCCGGTTGGATTTTTGCAACTCAATTTTGAGGCACTTCCCGATAAGCTAGCAGGCTGAAATTTTCAGGGTAGATTCTAACCCGATGCCAATGCAATTTACAACTATAAAAACGTAGGCGTTAATCACCATCATTTGTAACAAACTTAGTATAAAAAGATATCTGTTAACAAGTCTTATTCACGGTATTCTAAGAATAATCTTAATTAAACTTGTGTAAGGATTACATCTTCAAATAGATAGTAATATGACCTAGTTAAAATATGACTAATATTTCTTAATAATTGCCTCTCATAAGCGCAATGAGTAATGCACGCCTTTCTTCTTAAGTCACGAGCAGGCACGGGCGCTATTTTAGCGTCACGGCGTTAAAAAAGCGCTTTGTTAAAACGCTTTTTACAACGACGTGTGACGTCAAAAGGGGTTAAAATAAAACTATCATTTTCCTGAATATTAATTTCACATAAGTTCTCTTAAAATGCGTCGTTTTATTTGAAATAGCAAGTCTACTTGTGACCATTACCAGGGCGCTAATTCCGCTATTTACAATGGTGGATAGATGAATGGGATTTTGATATAACATAAATTAATGAAACGTCATGTCATCTAAAGTTACAGTATTTACAACATTCGTTGTGAACTTTTAAGTTTTTAATTTAAATAACAGATACAATCTGGTAATTAATAAACGCTTTTTAAGTAAACGCTAAAAAAGCGACCATGCGTTGAGTCCTAAGAGTTGTATTCTGACCCCTACAGAGATTATAGTTAACTAGAAAATCCAACAGCATGATAAGCAATATTGTTTTACTAGCTGTTTAGAATATATAAGTTATGATTTATAACCTGCCCTGTTTTTATACATTTTCCATTGTATCTTCGCTCCTATTAGTCGCAGCGTGATGGTATATAGCCTAAAACCTTCCTCGATGAATGGTCTATTCAACACAAATATAATTTTTCAATTTTAACCAGGAGTTCCTGCGATTAGCGCGTTCAAACAAACAAACTTTTCAGCTTTATATATTAGTATAGAAGTATAGATTAGAAAAACCAACATCATAATAAGCAATATTGTTTCCTCGTTGTTTTTGCAGTAATACTGGATTAAATAAAAGTTTGAAATCAGTACATTGTAAATTGAATCTCATACACTTTAACACTTAAGATCATAATTGCACAACATATACTCAAAATATATAAGGTACAATAATTACTTGACATTATTTTCGTCTAAACTTGTTTCAAATAAAACAATTTTGACACTGCAAGTGAAATTAGACCTTATGATAGACAGTTTAAGATATACATTTGTAAAGGACATTATTTGAATGCCCGGGCATTTATATACTTTTGTATAAACTCATTATGTAAAGCAAGTTGATATTATAACTATTTATAATATTAGTAAAGATCGAAAATCCAATTCATTTACTAAATTCAGTACAACTTGCCCGCCGCCGCGTCAGCTCATGATTAAGGTCTCCGGTTGGGTCCGAAACTAGTCGGGCTACCCCGATAAATACGCGTGAGTAAACCGTTGCATTTAATAATGAATCTCACAATCGGTACTATAGAAATACATTATTAAATAAATAATTATGTATAAAAAATGCCCGGGCATAAATAATAACATGGATATTACAATTATAGTTTATAAATATTACCAGTTATCAAGGAAATCATAGCCAGTCTTTGGTACTCCGGTATCGGTGAGGGTTTCCGTTGATTGGAAGTCAGTTCCTGATGATGCCTGGCTTGAAGACAGGAGGCCACGGTTCTCCTCAGATAAATCTGTAAGAAAAGATGTCATTTTCAACTAGTGCCCGTTGTAGTACAGTGCAAAGGTACATACAATTTGGGACAGAGCTGGGTTGGTCACAAGAGCAAGTCGTTTTTTTGTTTTAAAAAAGACTCCCACGTTAAGGAATTTAATCCTTGTGTCGCGGGGGGTTTTACAAACATACAATTCACATGCACAAGGCCACCCAGACTCAGAACAAGCATTCGTAGATCACACAAATGCTTGTACTACGCGGGGATCGAACCCGCGACACGTCGCGCACATTGGGTTTGGTGTGGTGACCTCAACCACTCGGCTATCCGTGCAGTTACGCTGGGGACGCCCACAACCCTAACATACTTGTGACGTCACATTTACACATTTGACAAGATCAGATTCCAATATTTCAATCCAGAAATCCAGGTTTCCTCACGACGTTTTCCATCACTGTTTGTCAGCGATGTCATAGAATAATCTTAGAAAGTTTGACGGCGAGATAATTTTAGTATTTCTTTTGCGCTTTCATAATAGGAGGCCAAAAAACCTATTTACTCCGCCAATGCGATATAATGTAGGTACATATGTCATCATCGGCCTAGCCTTTTCCCAACTATGTTGGGGTCGGCTTCCAGTCTAACCGGATGCAGCGAAGTACCAGTGTTTTATAAGGAGCGACTGCCTATCCGACCTCCTCAACCCAGTTACCTGGGCAACACGATACCCCTTGGTTAGACTAGTTGTCAGACTTTTCAAGCTTCTGACTACCTGTAACGACTGTCATAGATGTAGGAATAGCAGCCGGGACCCACAATTTAACGTGCCTTCCGAAACACGGATAATGTATATAATGTAACAATTTTTATTAATCAATCAATTAAATAAATAAATGCGGCAACATCACATACATTGTTCTGAACCCAAAGTAAGTTGCTAAAGCACTTGTGTTATGGAATTCAGATACAACGAAGGTACCACAAACACCCAGACCCGAGACAATGTACAAATGTGAATTTTTACATTGACCCGACCGGGGATCGAACCCGGGACCTCAGAGCTAGCGACACCTTGAATCCGGTGCGTACGCCACTCGACCACGGAGGTCGTCTTATTGGCAAGTTAATTAATTAAACATCCTTACTTGTCGCTTACTTTTAGAACAAAGGAATTAATCATCCACGTCTAAGGGCAAAGCAATTACAAAACTAGGAACTGAATGATAACTAAGCTAATTATGGAAGGCAAAATTTTGTGAGCAAGTTTGTTATCTTCAGGGTTCCGTACCTAAAGAGTATACGGAAGCTGGTCGTCCGACTGTTAACGGGCTGTACCTCATGAACCATGACAACTAGACTGTTATCAACTCTCTGTGCGCGACGTGTCGCGAGTTCGATCCCCGTTTACGACAAATGTTTATGTGGTTTCCGACTTTAATTTTTGTGAAATCGCGACACAGGAATTCAATTACTCAGTGCAGGAATCGTTTGGTTTAAAGAAACAAACTAAAAAAGATTAAGAAACGATTGTTATGAACATAAATCTGATAGGTGACCAAATTTTTTTGTTAATGCTGTTTAACTAGCACGGAACCCTAGAATCCTGACCCCGACACCCTTGACCATTTTAATTTTACCTAGCTATAAACTACAAAAGAAATTAAAACAAAGAACTAAACTAACAAATTAAAATCAATGAGGAAGCGAGACAAAATTAAAACAGTAGTTATCATAACACATTTATGCACAATGTGTAATAATTATAAACAATTTAGTTCGTGCACTATATCGAATAAAAGAATGTTGCCGAACTAGTCATGTTTTCATAACATGGTATCATATAGTTAAATATTTATCCTGTACTAGTTGTAACCCGCGGGCCTGCCCGCTATTAATTCAAAATAATCCCGCGGGAACATAAAACTGGGATAAAGAGTATCCTGTTTTAATGCTGGTTATAAACTATATGTGTACCAAGTTTCGTCAAAATCCGTTCAGTGGTTTTTGCGTGAAGGAGGAACAAACATTCATACATACAAAATTTGGCGTTTATAATTTACTAGCTTTTCGCCCGCGTCGAGGTCGGTTATATCGCATTTCCAAGAGAACTCTTTAAAAGTCTGGGATAAAAACTATCCTATATTCTTTCTCAAGCTCAACTCTATCTCTGTACCAAATTTCATTAAAGTCAGTTCAGTGGTTTAGACGTGAAAGCGTAACAGACAGATAGAGTTACTTTCGCATTTATAATATTAGTAGAGAAGTAGGATCGTGGCTAAGCTATAACTGCACAAATTGATCGATCACAGGTTAAGCTACACTTGACACGGTCGATCCTTAAATGGGTGACCATATTTGTCATAACGATTTCCTCCGTTTATCGGAAGGCACGTTAAATTGTGGGTCCCGGCTGATATTCATACATCCTTTACAGTCGTTACAGGTAGTCAGAAGCTTGAAAGTCTGACAACCAGTCTAACTAAGGGATATCGTGTTGCCCAGGTAACTGGGTTGAGGAGGTCAGATAGGCAGTCGCTCCTTGTAAAACACTGGTATTTAGCTGAAACCGGTTAGACTGGAAGCCGACCCCAACATAGTTGGGAAAAGGCTAGGATGATGATGATTATTAGTAGGATTTCGTTCATGCACTATCAAATTAAGGAATGTAGCCAAACTAGCGATGTTTTCATAACATCGTATCATTGATAGTTAAATATTTATTCTGTATTAATCATTGTTCTTTTCGACCTTTGTTTTGGGCCTGTGGTGTTAGCGAGATAGAATAGCTGATGATTAAATCTCTATGTATGGTTTTAACGTTGACATCAATAGGTACCTATCCAAAGGGGAAAAATTGGAATCCTATTGCTGGGGCACAGCAGTCTGTCCGTCGTTTAGCGAAACTGTTAATTTTTTTACAGATGATGTATTTTGGTTACCGCTTTAGCAAAAAAACAATTAAATTAAAAACCAAGGATAAGCAATGGATAATACGATACATTTAGTAGATGACAGTTTTTTTGCTTTGTTATTATTTACCCTATTTTCAAGAAACACTCTATGCGCAAACTGTGCGATTCCGATTCGCAATTGACCGTTTTTCTCCTAATGGATTTAGATGGCACAATCTGGAAGACTCATCCTACTACTATTATAAAGGCGAAAGTTTGTAAGTATGGATGTATGGATGTTTGTTACTCTTTCACGTAAAAACTACTGAATGGATTTGAATGAAACTATACCACAATATAGCTTATACATCAGAATACATACACATAGGCTACAATTTTTGAGGTTTCTAATGTGAGGTCGTAAAAAAACACATTTTTTGCGCTTACATTGCAAACGCTGACTGAATCCTACAAGATAGATAGAAGGCAGGTATAAATTATAACTTATATCTTCTAACCACGCGGACGAAGTCGCGGGCAACAGCTAGTATTCCCTATTCGCCACAGCGCTTTTCTATCGCCATAGCGTTAAGAGAGCGTCTAAAAACTCGTTTTTATATTGATCGAATTAAAACTACAACATTTAAACGCCGAGTAATAAACCAACACTAGATAAAATTGGTGAACATATACCCTGATCTTCTATTTAAATATAAACCTCTCACATATAACGAGACATCTTATAAACATTAATGTTAGAAACTTATGTAAAATAACTAATATATTTAACTGGGCACGTAAACCACAGGAAATGAGCTAAGTATTGTGTAACTCCATAGAGATCTAACTTATGTATTCTTTGCACAGATTCTACTACCTATTCACATTAATAAATTCAAAATGTGTGTTCGTACGTCTACGCACGTCTACGTAAGACCTGAATCGATTTCGATGAAAACTTGGTATGATAAGCTTACACCTTGGAGTAAACATATTCTAGTTATTCCAACTTTGTTCAAGGAGGATAATGTATTTGCAGCTATAAACGATGTTCAGGCGAGCGAAGCCGCTGGCAACAGCTAGTAAAGTAATACATTGCAGTTGTGGAACTTTATTAGGGTAATTAATGGTTTAAATTTAGATTTATTTTTCGACTACATTTTGTTATAAGATAATTCATTCATATAAGGTTACAAAGGCGCGCGTTAGAGACGTAAGTCTTTAGTCGACGAAAAATTATACATATAAAAAGGGTTAACAAAAAGAGGATGAATAAATTCAAACTCATCATCATCATTCCCCTCTCAATGATTTACATTACAAGTCTTCTTTCATACCTTTCTATCGGCCGTCATATCGAAACGAAGAATAAATTAAAACTATACTTAAAAAAGAATAAAATCAACTCACCACTACTGGACATGACAACACTGCTTCGATAATCCTTCTCAAACTTGCTTTCGGTCTGTGGACTCTTGAAATTAGTTCTGAAGAAATTCTCCGATGACGCCACAACCTGCGTCTGAGGTGCCAGAGAAACCAAGCACTCTCTCTCCTCATCCTTACTCTTGAAGTTCCCGATAAACTTACTTATAAAACCGGGGGAAGTGACCTCCCGATCATCCTTATACGAACTGCGTAGAACCTCATGAGATTTCAAGGCATTTTTGAGTTCGGATACCACTTTTGAGTGAGATAAAGCCAGTTCAGACATGACCGGGGGCGGCGAGGTAGGTTTCACATCTTTTGGGAGTCTACACTCGCTGAGTACACATAGATTCAACTGGCTTTTCGTCTGGTAGAGAAATGGACTACTGTGTTCGTCCCGAAATGATGTGTTCTCGTCTTGAATGACTTTCTGCCCGTGGTCGCGTCCAAAGAACGACATGAGATCGTCTTTTCTGACGGGCGGGTCGTTGATGTCAAAGTCCAGTGTGTCTAGGAGAGCGTACTTTAATGCTATGTCTGGTTTTATCATCGATTCGTTTATTATTTCGGTCTGGAAATAAAAAAAAAAATCTTTGAAGATTTTTTTTAATTGATCTTGAGTGCAGTTGAATGTAAATTCAACTGAAGTTAAACTTTAATTTGAAGTGCGTAAACGTAGTTTTTTTTTATAAATAATTAAAATCTTAATATTTATTGACTTTTATTAAGTTCTGCATGTTGTTGACATTTCATAAAAACAGTTAATTAAAAAAAACTGTAATTAGAATGCTGCAGGTCCTCAATTAAGACCTTAATTTTTTTTTCACTAAATTTAGTTTAAAATTACTGTTTTACTACTATTTCACAACTTTAATTAAAAAATATTTTAAGTATACATACAAACTAATAAATAAAATATTTAAATCAATTTCAGATACAATATAGAACCTTTTTTAATTTAAACACACACCTTAACAAAGCAACCAGTCTCTTATTTTGGGAAGTAGACTTCAAATAAAGAACAATGGACAAAAACTCTATGGACGCCTAATGTTTATTATTTTGATATGAATTTCAATGTGTATCTACAAACTTATTAACAATAGGCATATTCTTTTATTTACTCTGAGTTGAGATAGGCTCGGAGCCCAAAGGTCTCCTATTCTTCTTTCTCGTCTATTTAAAATTTACTGATGAAATAAATTATTTAAAAAAATGAAAGAAATTTGTCAAAGCATTGCTATCCAGCCAGTCAAATAATTGTTTTCTATGCACAATACCAGATGATAGCTTATAGGACAATAAAATATGAGTTTATTTTAACTTAATAACTTCTATTTTTATGTGATTACTTGTGATCAGTTTTTTATGTTAAAATTAATAATTCTATTTTTGAAAATATTAATTTCCAATTAGAATATTTCATGATGTTACAAAAAGAAAATTATTTTCAGAAATTTGAAAGATATTTGATGAGTCTGTAAATTTAACGCCCCTACTGTCGTTATTCTAATAAGAATTACTAAAAAAGCATTATTATTAAAATGGGCAATTTTCAGTGCACAGTATTGGCTCAATATAATATTATGGGTTAAAACCGCAAAACAAAAAATATAGATATTTATAGGATAAAGACTGCCTGTATTCAAACTTATCTGGATTCCATATACCACATCGCAATGTATATAATTGCAACGTTAATATAAATAATTAACAAACATCAACAGAATAACTAAAAATGATAAATAAACATAGCAATGTTATGAATCATGTGTACAGTTGCACGAATAATTTCATTACAACACAATACAGTTGAAATTAGACTGTTAACGTTTATTACACAACAAATAGTACATAAATAATGAGTATTTAATTGATCAGGAAGCGTTTTTTACCTTTTCTTTTTCCGTAAGTGAATCCCATATATTTTCGTAAGAATTTTTTGCATCCTCTATATCTTCGTGTATTTTCGAAGCTATTGGATTCATAGTCCGAAAATACTCTTCGGCAAAGGCACCCAGCGCCATTTTAACAGATTTTAGTTTAAACTAACACCAAATAAGTTTAATTACTCTATTTATTTGTTTAATATGATTCATTAAACACAACCATTTTGCTAGCTCAGCGGATAATAAATAATGATGTTAGAGTGAGATGCAGCTATATATTTACGGTTACGTGAAACGTCATGTTACAAAATGGCTGAAACCGAAACTCAAAACTATAAATAAAGTCTTTAACCCAATCGCCTAAGGTTCAAAACGAGAAATCACTAAAATTGCTGCCTTACTGTTCTAATGAAGACCTTATATTTATGCAATAGGTTTCAATTTCACAATAAAGTAACGGATTTGTATTGGAGACACCTAGTGTTTATTGTTTACATCTGTTGACGACGGATATTCATTCTGTGGTCAAGCCAAAACCGAAAAAGATTTCCTATTTTTTTCAAGGAAATTAATTTGAAGGCCCTACAAAAATATTATAAGCTTCATGTATAATGTATTTCAGAAGATTCTTTCTTCTTATTGCGTATTTAGATGTCTTAAATAAAGAAAAACTTGAGTTACGGTTTTAAAAAAAAAATGTTTCATCTGTATGAGAGTGTCGATTTATCGGTAAATTGATATTGGGTGGACAACGAAGTGTCAAATAGCCAAAATGGCTTACATTAGCGTTATTTGTTTAGTGTTTTCTACATTAAAATGTAATCGTAAAACGTGAATTGTGTGCGAAACATAATACATCTGCAACTATGTTGCACAACACAGGGCCTTATGGCCCAAACGAGGCGCCAATAAACATGGGGGCGCCCGTAAATATGACTCCTATGAATTCTCATATGAATCTAGCTCATAACATTAATAATTTGAGCAAAATGCCACATCAGGGTGGTCCTGCGACGAGCGGGCACTACAACCTACCGGATTATCCTCCTTACAGCCAGTCTCCAATAGGTGTACCGTCGCAAATGCCTCAGTTTGCGAACTATCAACAACTGCCCTTTCAACCTACATACATGAATCAAAACTCGAATTCCATCAACGACTTGTCTTGGCAGAATGGTATGTTTCCTGTGAACTTAAATATTCAGAACGAGCACAACACTAGTGCCATGAATTATGCTTACGACAAAAGAATAGTGGAGACAGTCAGGCAGGACAATGTAAAAGAACAAAACATGAAGAAAATGCCTTTAAATATACCTCAAGTACCAAATAAGTCTTACGCCAAAAATTTTGGCGGGAACAACGAGTATGCGCATAATGATTTGTACCAAAACTCTCATCACAATTTAGATTTAAGTATGAAAGTGCAAGATAAAATACAAATAGACAGTACGCGGAGAAAAAACATTGAAAACACCGTCAAACTGATTGAGAACATCTTAATACATTCTTCGAATAAACCAAAAGACACTACGCAAAGTAATACCGCTGTTAATAACGATAAGGATGATCAACCTTCAGATATGACCATGGTAAACGCAAGGAAAGTCACTTTCAATGTACCAGACTCAACGAGTACAGATCCATTATCACTATCACCTGAAAACTCTCAAGACTTACAAAGAGATAATGAAAACAATGATACAGCCGACAAAAGTAATGAAAACGCAAAACGTGCAATGGAATCGGAAGACCCATCATCAGATGAAGATGATGTTAAACCGATTGGGGAAACGGAACACGTCACAGGTCCAAACGAAACGAAAATAACAGATAATAGTGTTGTCATAAAGATTGAGAAAACGAGTTTAGCTGATACGGACTGTTTCGTACCGTTTGCAAGAGACAATAATGGGATACCCCGAGAAGATGTGATTCATCAAAAGATTATAGATAGTGAAATTAGCGTGAAAGAGGCTACTGCTGCTGCGAAAAATGGTAATTTATTTTTATTCATAATATGTTCTATTAATTTACAGGAGATAATAATTGACTGCATAGCCAAGTGGTTGAAGTCACCACGCCAAACCTAATGCGGCGGGTTCGATCCCCGCGTAGGACAAGTATTTGCGTGATCCTCGAATGCTTGCTCCGAGTCTCGATGTATTTTTGCATGTGACTTGAATGGTTTTAAAATCTCCGCGACTTGATGTCAATAAAGCGGGAGTCGTTATTAAAAAAAAGGGAAAAATATAATATCTTTGAATGGGTCACATTAATACTTAGCCCGCGTTACGATCGCAGCTAATGCATACTAAGTCACTCATAACCGCAAGGCCAATAGTTACGACATTGTTACATTATCGTAATGACAGATAATTAACAATATATTAGCTTTTTACTCTAATACTGTCATTATAAATTTAAGATTAAATTTTTTCCAAAATTGCGAACTAATTAGCGAGTGCTATGTGCACGTGGAAATCGCAAAGTATAGAGGTTTGGAACAGAAAGGTAGGCCTTTGCCCAGCAGTGGGATCTAAAACAGGCTATATAACAAACCCTTGCTATCATTAGCACATAGCATTAGACTAAATCTATCTGCTGTTTGGTCCGTAGCTGTCTTGGTTGAAGTTTTAGACAGCAATACTTACAAGTACGGCCGATGTAATTTGGCGCTTCAGAAAAAAGATCAAATTTTGTTAGAACGAGATAAAAATATACAAGCTTGCTATGTGAAACAGAGACAGCTATATTTTATAACTCTTTTCACAAGTACCAAGTTTAAGCAAGTTTGAATTAAGTGACCTTTTCAAAGTCGTAATAAATAAAGAACGGTTTATTCAAGCGTATTTATCGGAATCGCCCGACTAGTTTCCGACCCAACCGGAGTCCTTAATCACGAAATGATAAAGTAATTTTGACTTTTATAGCCCAGATATTAAAGTTAAATTTTCCATGATCCTTATTTTTTAAACTGATAAGACTGTTTAGAAATGTATCTATCTCATAGCTTGTATTTAACTCTCTCAATATAATTTCAACCTTGGTTTAGTAAAAGTTAAATATGTTTTGTTTGACAGTATTCGATGTAGTTATTGTAGGTCAAATATTTGACCGCGAAAACTGCTCAAATACGCTCTTATAAAGGATATTTGTGTAAAACATAGCAGAGTAAAAGCCCTTAACCAATTAGTAAATTCTAATGATATATTTATAGTTTCCAAAATACCTCGAAATACATTTTTATTTCTGTCTGTTTTTTCCCGCTTATCTCTGAAATGGCTCGACCGATTTCGACAGAACTTTTAGTAGCTGATGTAATAAGTTGTAGAATAGCTACCTTTATTAAAATAAACTATAGAAACTATATATTTTATCACTGGGTCCTATTTTATTTTATTATTATTTATTATAGCACCTAATACTTATATTCTACGCGGCCGCGGTTCTACATAGTTTTAAATATACATTTTTTTTTTCAGGCATAAAATCCGAAGGCTTCTACGAATGCCCTCACTGCAGTCTGGTATTCCAGCATCCGAAACGCTTCCTCGTTCACAACAAATGGCATACATTCGGCCTAACCAACGAGAAACGCATGGAGATAGCCAAGATACGGGAACAGAGGCGCTTTGAGAGGCGAGAGGCCAAACATCTGGAGAGGCTGAAAGCCAAAGAGATTACAAATACGAATGTCAAGGTCGAGGGGAAGGTGTACCCTTGTAAGGACTGTGATAAGGTCTTCAGCTCGAAGAATAGTCATAAGAATCATAGGCAGCGGTGAGTTGTCTTCATATGTATAATAATTATATTATTATTAAATGATGTATGCGTTTGCTCATGCATATGTATCAGGATCGCCCGACTAGTTTCGGACCCAATCGGAGTCCTTTATCATGAACTGACGTGGCGGGGTGTGACTGCGTGAGTAAACCGTTGCATCATTTAATAATGAATTATTTTAACTATGGTTATTATAAATATATGAATGATATAAACTTTGATTGGATGTATGTTTTAAAACCGGTCAAGTGCTTGTACGAAACCTACCTAACTATTTGTATGAAACCCTCAGTGTCCAGTCTGACTCGTCCTTAACCATCAAATACAAGTCGTAATTTACATTTATCCGAATGAAATCCTCATTGTCCTATCCAACTCACCCTGAACCCGGTAATCACCAAATACAAGTCATAATATACCCATATTTCCCCACATTTCAGCTACCACCCGGCCCCGGATCGCGAATGCAAGATCTGTCACAAGACGATGCCGACGTGGGTGGCGCTGCGCTCCCACCTCGCGACCCACACGGCGGAGTCCGGCCCCGGCTTCCAGTGTAGCGAGTGCCCCAAACGATTCAAGTACTCCCATTCGTTGGCGAAACACTCGGACACACATCTGGTAAGGATTTGAGTAACTTTGGAGTGGTTCTTGGGCTGAATAACCGTTTTATTAATACACTAGCTGTTGCCCGCGACTTCGTCCGCGTGGTTAGAGGATATAAGTTATGATTTATACCTACCCTGTTTTTTTCCACATTTTCCATTGTATCTTCGCTCATATTAGTCGCAGCGTGATGGTATATAGCCTAAAACCTTCCTCGATGAATGGTCTATTCAATACAAAAATAATTTTTCAATTTTAACCAGTTCCTGAGATTAGCGCGTTCAAACAAACAAACAAACTCTTCAGCTTTATATATTAGTATAGATATAGATTGCAATACATCGATTTTTAATCGATCGTCGTACGAGTCGTGTTCGGCTCGTAAAATCGGGATATTAACTATCCTATGTTCTAATCCAGGTTATAAAATATATGTGTACCAAGTTTCGTTTAAATCCGTTCAGTGGTTTTTGCGTGAAAGTGTAACAAACATACATACATACAAACTTTTACGCTTACGATATCAGAACGATAAGCCTGGAACAAATCTCAATATCGTTGCGAAAAACTAATTCATTATTAAATGATTTAACTAAACACACTCTCACAGCAAAAGCACTTAGGAAGGGGTGAAAGTTGGGCAAAACTGGATGCTGTTGAATATAATCTGACCTTAAAAAGGTGCTAGTCTGTAGCCTAATTTGAACTAGGTTTCATCCGTCGCTCATAACCAGGCTCAGTTGAAAATTAGCGCCAGGCACTAGTTCTCTGGCATTAATGCTGAACTTACCTTGTTGGTGCAAGTGCACTTGTTTTCAATTGTTTATTTCTTTTGTTAGCTAAGCTATAACCGCATAAGTGATTCGATCACAGGTTAAGCTATGCTTGACGCGGTTGGTCCGTAGGTGGGTGACCATCTTTGTCATAACGAGCTCCTCCGTGTTTCGGAAGGCACGTTAAATTGTGGGTCCCGGCTGTTATTCCTACATCTTTGACAGTCGTTACAGGTAGTCAGAAGCTTGAAAAAGTCTGACAGCCAGTCTAACCAAGGGGTATCGTGCTGCCCAGGTAACTGGGTTGAGGAGGTCAGATAGGCACTCGCTCCTTGTAAAGCACTGGTACTTAGCTGAAACAAGATGGACTGATAGCCGACCCCAACATAGTTGGAAAAAGGCTAGGCCAATGATTTCTTTTGTTGTATTCGTGTGCTGTGTCCAATTATTATTTCTTTCTTTCTGTGATTTTGATTGATTTTGAACCCTTTTCCCTTTCCCCTATAGGAGAAGACCCACGCCTGCCAAACCTGCCCTAAGAAGTTCGGTTCCCAAGCCCTGCTGAAGATGCACATGAAGACTCACGAGCGGATGCTGCGAGGAGCCACCTTCCGCTGTACTTACTGTGGGAAGGGATTCTTCGAGTCCTACAGCTTACAGGTGGGTCGCCCACTGTTGGGCAAATAACCGTCCTGTACTTTATTTGTGTGGGTATTTAGAATGGTAAAGAATTGTGGTGTATTTTTTTTTATTAAAACACGACGGATTTGTTTATGTTTAATATGTCTTCTTCTTCCATACCTTTCTATCTGACGTCATCTCACAAGAAACATTCTTTGCAGCCATATCGTCTTTCACACAATCCGTCCATCGTTTCCTTGGTCGTCCTCTTCCCCTATATCCATCCACATTCATACTCAACACCTTCCTCACCACATGACTCTCATTCCTCCGCATAACATGCCCATACTATGACAGCCGGTTGCCACGTAGTTTCTCTATAACCGGTGCTACTTTCAAACTTCCCCTTACATACTCATTTCTTACTCTATCCGCACTCCCAACACACATTCCTCTTAACATTCTCAGGTATGAAAATCTCTGCCCTTATAATAAGTCCAGAAATACATGTATATTAAGAACTATTTCAAATTTCAGGTACATGAACGAACGCATCGCAACGAGCGCCCGTATCTTTGTGACATTTGTAATACCAGCTTTGGAACAAACTCCAGTCTCAAAAGACACCTTAAAGTGGTGAGTATTATATTCTATATACTCGACCTCCGTGGTCGAGTGGCGTACGCACCGGTTTCAAGGTGTCGCTAGCTCTGAGGTCCCGGGCATCCCGGTCGGGTCAATATAAGAACTAACATTTCTACATTGTCTCGGGTCTGGATGTTTGTGGTACCTTCGTTGTATCTGAATTCCATAACACAAGTGCTTCAGCAACTTACTTTGGGTTCAGAACAATGTATGTGATGTTGTCCGCATTTATTTATTTATTATGGTATAATACTGTATAATAAGCTATTAGGAAAGCCCCTTAGCCCCTTAGGTTTCACCTAATTCCACAAGGTTTAGTAACTTATTGTGTTAAAAATATAATATTTAAAAAAGGTGTCAATACATATGCCAACTCAAAAAAACAAATATTTTAGCTTTTAGCGAAATAATTCAGTTACAATCCAATTTAAACTTTAACCCATAGGTTTTAAAGTATGAAATACTAAAAAAGGAACAAAAAGATTTCCTTTAATAATTCGAATTTAAAACTCGTCAATCTAAAATCAACCTAAACTCTTGACTCAGAAAGTTTCAACTACCTAATTTCACACACACATCTTAGTTCATAAAAACTCAGCACCCTTCACTCTAAAATGACCCTTACCACCTAAATTTTAAACCATAAAATCCTTTGTCAACAGTCCCACAACACAGCCAAGCCTCACCAATGTTCGGTCTGCCGAAGAAACTTCTCCACAGAGTCGATAAGGGATAGACATGAACTGAGGGTCCATGGAAACCCTGAGGACTTCAAGTTCCCCTGTAAACAGTGTTCTTGCAAGTAAGTAATAATAATAAATAATCCACAACATTCACACAACGCCATCTAGTCTCAAACAAAGCAAAGCTTCTGTTATGAGTACTAGATAAGTGATAAACATACTTATATATTTCTAGATACATACATATTATAGATAATCGTGCTCATCATACAAACATTTGTCCTGGGTGGGAATCGAACCCACGACTTCCGGTATAGCAGTCAGGGTCACTAACCACTAGGCCAACAGGCCAGTCTGTATTTATAATTATTATCTTTGGGTCTTGGGACCCTTTTTTTTCGGATGGGTAATCATCAAATGACTCCTTCGCTTTGGGTTGAGCGGAATGGAATGTCAGACTTCTACTGACTGAAACCCACCCATGTTCCTTCCTTTGCCCTTCGTGTACCGGGGCCGCGGTAACCCTTTCGGACAAGTTTGCGTGTTGATCATGATCTTGTGTACTATTTCAGCGTATAATTTATCTATTATAATATGTATGTATTCATCTAACATAGTTGGGAAAAGGGTGGGATGATGGTTATTTCAATAGCTTATAGATTTAC
This sequence comes from Trichoplusia ni, assembly GCF_003590095.1. NCBI lineage: Eukaryota > Metazoa > Arthropoda > Insecta > Lepidoptera > Noctuidae > Trichoplusia > Trichoplusia ni. The sequence continues at coordinate 7,857,965 of NC_039488.1, read as the reverse complement.
TAGCTTTTCGCCCGCGGCTTTGCCCGCGTCGAGGTCGGTTATATCGCGTTTCTTAAACTATCCTATGTTCTTTGTCAAGGTCAACTCTATCTCTGTACCAAATTTCATTAAAATCAGTTCAGTGGTTTAAACGTGAAAGCTTAACAGACAGACAGACAGAGTTACTCTCGTATTTATAATATTAATGGGATTGACGTACAAATTTATTTTTATTTGACACTATAGTGGGATTATCTAAATCTAAAGCAGGCTATAAAATAACACTGCATTCATTGCAATACACCCCGAACTACGGTTATAAAGTTATTTAACTCAATATTAATAATTAAAATTTTGTCCACAGATATTTAAAACTAAAAGATCTTCAGAAACACGTGTACAAGATGCATCCGAAAGGCAAAAGGAAGAAAAAAGAGAAAAGCGATTCAGAATAAACCTTATTTGAATGTTCTTAAGGTACAAAATCCCATGTATATACAACATGTTTGACCAGACTCCAGACATATTTAAAAAACCAGTTTCGTTCATAAAAGCGTCTATATTTTTCTTTTTTAAAAGCGACTCCCGCACTTAGGAATTTTATCCTTGTGTCGCGGGTTTCACAAACATACAAGTCACATGCACAAAGACACCCAGACTCAGGACAAGCATTCGTGGATCACACAAATGCTTGTCCTAAGCGGGGATCGAAACCGCGACTCGTGGCGCACAGTTCGTGCAGTCAATGATTGTACCCGACTTCAAAAAGAATGATGTTGTCAGTTCGTCTGTATTTTTTTATGTAGGTTACCACAGAACTTTGGACCGGAGTAACCGATTTTGATGATTCCTTTACGTTTAAAGAGAAAAAAACCTTTTTTTCGAAATATTCTGTGCTTTCTTATGCAAAAAATATTTAATTAAATATAAGCCGCCTGACAGTTGATTTTTTGACATTTTTCAATTTTTTAAAACCTTTTAAGCTTTCCCTGGACTGCTACGAATATTTCAAAACTAAAATAAGCCAAATCGGTTCAGCCGTTCTCGAGTTTTAGCGAGACCAACGAACAGCAATTAATTTTTTATATATAAAGATTGGTATTTGTTATATAAGTGGTCTATGTTCAGACATGTTGTGTTACAAATACGATTGTTAACAACAACCATATCAAAAGAAAATTATTATTATTTAACAATAATTGTGTAAGTAATTGAAGAAAATATAATAAATTCGTTTTAGATGGTTCAGCCGTAACACTGGTTATTAATCTTTAATGGTGTTGGGGTTAACGAAAATTTTGCAAAATCTACGATTTCAGATGAAAATTGGTCTCTAACCAGAGTCGCTCGGAGCTTGTGCGAGCGATCTCGGGACTCTGGCTTAGGCAAATGTAGCTACCCGGGATGTTTTAAGTCGGCGAAAGTCCGACATATCCCCACAATTTTTTTTTTTCGTTAAGCCGTGGGCATTCTCATGGACACTCACTCCCTCGGGGGAGGAAATGGCTAGTGTCAGACTCTTACTGACTAAACCTGAACCGCCGTGCTACGTCATCCGCGTTTTTGTGTCGGTGTATGGCGATGCGTTGCAATCCTTCATACACACGCTGTGCCCTCGGCGTGGGTTGAAGGTATTCGCTTTATACCCCAAAAAATAAGGATTTCATATTGACCATAAAAATTGCCATGGTGATTGCGATATTGCAAAATTTTCGTTTTCGCCAATGCTGATTTGATAAATCTTGTATGATTTTGAAAATATTAGAAATAAACTTTGTTTCGTAATTGGAAATAATTTTAAATCAAAAATTGGATTTTTAGGAAGTTAAGAAAGAAAGTTTATTTTGAATATAATTAAATTAAATGTGAGAACTGAGAGCAAAAGTTACTTTTAAAAGACAAAAAAATAAATATCTTTATTTTTAATTCGATCTTTGAAAAAAAGATTTATATAACGATGTAAATAATATAGTTTATATTAAATGGTTTTATGCAATTTCGTTTATAAATATAAGTTTTAGGGATAAATGTAAAATATATATAAAAAGGTATCTGTTAGTATGTTAATAAAATAGAATATATCCAAAAAGTCGTATTTCCAATTCTTATTGTAACTAACTATTCCGGTTGAATGCTTTTTATAAAAGGCGCGTTTACACTAAATGTATAGCAAGGTGTCTAGCAATATTAAGAACAAGCTGTTGCCCGCGACTTCGTCTGCGTGGTTAGAAGATATGAGTTATGAATTTTTCTTCGCTCCTATTGGTCGCAGCGTGATGATATATAGCCTTTAAACCTTCCTCAATGAATGGTCTATTCAACACAAAAAGATTGTTGAATTTGAACCAGTAGTTCCTGAGATTAGCGCGTTCAAACAAACAAACTCTTCAGCTTTATATATTAGTATAGATATATATAGATATAGATTACACAGTTTTGTAATCCCTATAAACATTTAACAATATAACGACCATACAACCTATAGACATAGCCAATTCAACTGACTGGCCTGTTGGTCTAGTGGTTAGTGACCCTAACTGCTATACCGGAGGTCGTTAGTTTGATTCTAACTCGAGACAAATGTTTGTGTGAAGGACACGATCATTTGTTCTGTGTCTGGGTGTAATTTATCTACATTCTGTATGTATTTAGAAATATATAAGTATGTTTATCAGTTGTCTAGTACTCATAATACAAGCTTTGCTTAGTTTGAGACTAGATGGCGTTGTATGAAAACTGTGACAAAAAATAACATTAAAAACGCTCTCAAGTATTAACCGTGTATGGGTTGTATGGTCGTCCATCCATAGACAATCGCTAAGAATATACTATACTAGCTTTTCGCTCGCGGCTTCGCCCGCGTCGAGGTCAGTTATATTGCGTTTCCAAGTGAACTCTTCAAAAGTCCGGGATAAAAACTATCCTATGTTCTTTCTCAAGGTCAACTCTATGTCTGTACCAAATTTCATTAAAATCAGTTCAGTGGTTTAGACGTGAAAGCGTAACAGACAGACAGACAGAGTTACTTTCACATTTATAATTTAGTAAGGATAGAGACACGACCACACTGGAGTGAGTAGAAAATAAGTGATTAAACATTTAGTGTGAACGCGTGCTAAACGATTGTGAATCTTAAAGTTGTGTAGATAAATGTCATTTTTAAATAATACAGATGGGCCTAGTGTTAATATTCGGCAAATACAACTAGGCCGAATTCTTTAACGCAGTTTTTCCGTGACTTACAAAATGTATATAAATAAAATATATTAATAACTGAATTTTGTATATTTTTTAAGATTGTTTTACCTGAATCTCGAGTTTAATTAAGTACTGTATAGATTAAATATTTCTTTTGCCGAATATTTGTCCCATAGGCCGAATATTGGACCCAACATTCGGCCAATCTTTATTATGTAATTTTTCTAGTTAATAAAATTTATCACTAAATATTATTCTAATGATATATTAAATTTCTATGTGCGGACTTTATAATTAAAAGGATGTGAATATGAGAGCCGAGTTGCAATAACTATAGTTAAATGGTAAACTTTTGGTTAAAGAAAAATAGTTAAGACAATTTATTCTTAACAAGCTGTTGCCCGCAACTTCGTCCGCGTGGTTAGAAGATATAAGTTATGAGTTTATATCTACTCTCTTTTTTCCACATTTTCTATTGTATATTCGCTAGTATTAGTTGAAGGTTTATAGCCTAAAACTTTCCTCGGTGAATGATCGATTGAACACAAAAAGAATTTTTCTATTTGAACCAGTAGTTCCTGAGATTAGCGCGTTCAAACAAACTCTTCAGCTTTATATATTAGTATAGATACAGTTTGACCAAATTCGATTGGTCTATCCAGTGATTTTAATATACAAAATAACAGGTCAAATTGCTGATTTAATTTATGTTTAATGAGTGTTTTTTAAATGGTTTTTTCATGAGAAATCCCCGTACCTTATTAAATTACTTGAAAGAAACCGTGGTTCGCTTTCAAATGTGTCACAGGTTTGGTTAAATAAACACAGCTTCGGTAACTTTAACATAATATTTACCATTTTAAGTACCTTAACCAATGGAGTATAGTTATAATGTTGATCTTTCTAACATACTGGTAACAACTTTGTTTATCGTAAAACGGGGTGAACAGAGTTTCAAGGGGTGAACAGGAAATAGTGTTTTTTTGAGAGGTCGCATGGATTTTATTACATAAAAATACTAAAACACAATTACTTTCGTATATCCTTTATATTTTTTCTTGTTAAACGTCCGAATTTTAATAAAAATTGTGTCTACCCACTCCATAATACCCCCAATCAACCCCTTCTACCGTATTTAGACCCTTGTATCATGATTTCAAGTAAGACTCTCAATAGGGATGACGACAATTTTTTTTGCAGTGTCCTTCTTGTAGATTTCTGTATAATAATGGACACGTATTTTTTTTATTTGTCCCGCAAACAAATTACAGTGAATGAAACTTACGCGTGACGTCACGAGCCCCCTCCTAAACTTCAAAGCAGTTAATCTTTGTCACTTCTATTTTTTCTGAAAAAGGAAAAAATACGTGTCTCATACTTTTCAATTATCTTAGTCATCATCCCTTTTGTAAAAGAGAGGCATTGGATTTCGATGCCTGTCTTGCATAATTACAACAGTGATACTTTAAGATACTACTTGTAAAACACTGGTACTTAGTTGAAACCGGTTAGACTGGAAGCCGACCCCAACATAGTTGGGGAAAAGGCTAGGATGATGATCGATGATGATACTTTAAGATATGCTTGACTAACTGTTGCACGCGGGCCCGCTCGCTACAAATCGAAAATGATCCCACGGGTACAGAAAATGTTGATAAAAACTTACTGTTGTTGTGTATTTTAATCCAGGTTATAAACTATCTGTGTACCAAGTTTCGTCTAAATCCCTTCAGTGGTTTTTACGTGAAAGAGCAACACACATCCATACATACAATGTTTCGTGTTGATTATATTAATGGTTTAGTTATACGAGTGGGTTATATAGCCCACTTGTGGTGAAAGGTTTTAAGGAGATAAGAAATCCAGGAATAAAATACCTAGATTTTAGTAAATAATTGTTAGCTTCAGTTATTGCGACTCGGTTTATTCGGCGTTGGTTTAAAATTCATGGTTTTAGTTATAGTTGTTCTATTATTATTTGTTACCAAGAGTTTTTAATGTTACATACAAACTATGAATAAAGAAAATGCTTAAATTGATTACTTTTTTGTGTTTTTTTTAAGCTTACCTGTGTTCCATTTGTGGGCAAAGATTTAGTTTTTACGTTTAGATCCAAGTTGAATGTAATTAATGATAATTAGCTAATTGACTGGCCTATTGTTCTAGTGGTTAGTGATCCAGACTGCTATACCGGAGGTCGTGGGTTCGAATCCAACCCAGGACAAATATTTGTGATCATTTGTTTAAGTATCTAAGAAACCCATTTTAAAATGAAATTAATAGGTTAAAAAATCTAAAAACCCACATTTTTCAATGTCACTCCATTCAAATTTCAAAATCGGTCCAGCTGTTTCTATAGTTGTAAATTGAATGGTCGTCGGGTTTGAAGCTACCGTGAAAAATTTCAGCTTACTAGCTTATCCAGAAGTGTTTTAAAATTGAGTCACAAAAATCCAACTGGAACGACAAATAAACAAGAAATGTAAGTGTATAAAAACGAGGGAAAAAGAAATGAAATCCAAAAAACATTTTAAAACATTTTTTATTATGACTAAATAACAAAATTCTGATTGTATGGCACAAGGGATGAAATGTATCGCTTCAGACTTATTATAGACTAAATATGTTAACAAACGTCATGCCAGTTATTGGGGGAACGAGATGGCGATATTTCTGAATAGCTCCATCTCGCTCTTAGGCCGATTTAATATGAATGAAAAGTATGGAGCGAAAGGTTAACCGCATATTGAAGTATTATTTTAATTGTGAAAGCGAGACAACATTACAAAGCGTATAGCGGCATCTCTTTTCCACACTTACAAATATTACTTTAAAATGTAGGGCCCCAGATGTAGTTAAAATAAAAGTAAAAATACCGAATTCCACAATAAAAAAACTATAGTGGTTAGTATCTGAATATTGAATATCCGGCCCATGTTATAAAAAAAATAAAGGTGTTTGGATAAGATACTTATTCGGGAATCTTGCTGCGGTATAGTCGAATATTCGTACCGGATAGTAATTTTTAGGACGAATACTGGATATAAACAAAATATCCGACTTATTAAGACTTAAAAAAAGATTATAGACATAATATCCCACATATATTAGGCCCAGTTTTCTTACGAGTATTCGGCCTAATACTGGATATAACTGACATAACGTTTCAATGAACACACGATAGATGGCAGTACAGGCAATAGTAATGTTTTCTTAAAAAATACAAAAATATAAATCTATACTTAATTTGGTTTTTACACCATACTTTTATTATTCTTGGTTAAGAGTTACAAATAACAGTATTTTTTTGCCTTTAAAGGCTTTTCGCAAAAAATAACATATTTTTACTGTAAAATTATTTAATATAATAAGGCAATTATTATAATAACTCTGGCCAAAATACAATGCCTTTTCCATATTATATTTTCTTTTCAAAATATGGTGTAAAAACATATCTTAATAATTAAAATACATAAAATACGCAAATATTTAAATAAATCTAGATATTTATTACAAACTAAAAAGCGTGTTCAATAAACTATATTGTTTAAAATATTGCTTATAAGTCACCACGCTATCAAAATGTTATATAAAAATATAATCTATATCTGGCAACATTTCAAAATGTTTCTATAGTTGGCAATACCGAGATATATCTTATTTTAAAAACGACTTAGGAACATAGTATTGAAATAGTAATTTAATTTATCTTTATAAAAAAAAACATTTAATTTTTTTCTCAATTCTATTTAAATATGATTTCATATTGAAAACAAATGCATTATTTTTATTGTTATAACTTCGTTTTTACATTATAAAATACTTTATATTTTAACATGATCTTTCTAAAATTTTCTTAACTATGACATAATTCATTGCATCAAACATTTACTCTCTGCTGCAGTTGGGTAAAAATTTTACTTAAAACCATGTTTTTGTATTAGTTTTACTATGTGTGAATTAATTCGTGGTCATATTTAACACTATTCTGAGTAATTTCCAAAAACTGTTTTCATTTCAAACAGTTTTGTCTTGTCTTGGGTTTCACAAACATTCAAGTCACATACACAAAGACACCCAGACTCAGGACAAGCATTCGTGGATCACACAAACGCTTGCCCTAAGTAGGACCTATACTATAGTATATCCAGGTAGTGGGTTACGATAAAAAAATAGTTTCTTGTAGATTTTTTCAATTCTATAGTTAAATATGACCACGATTTTCTTTTACTAAATTATCAATAGAAACATATTTCTACGATAATGCTTTATCATTAAAAATAACCTTGTATATACTGCAAACATGAATAAAAAAAATGTCTTAGAAACAAAAATCGAGACAAAAAAAGGATCGAGGCAAGCTAGGTTTCATAGCAAATAAATTCATTAAAAAATACTAATTCATAAAAAAAATACCTTAGCGATTATAATATATTGTTGTTAAATACATAATCAATATAATCTTAAATAAAAAGGAACTGGATTTATATCGTAATATAGATAAATTGGGGAACCAAGCTTATAAAGTAAGATAATTTCAATTGTGTAAGCGAGACAGCGCAATCCATGCATCTCTCTCACACACCTCTAATAGTATTTGACAGAAAATCTGTTTAGTCAGTCAGACAAATTTCCTAAAAATATTGGACACGTATTTTTTAATTCATCTCCAGTAAGTCAGATTTCCAAAAAATATTGAACACATATTTTTTCTTTTATCTCCTAAACAAATATAGGGGATATAGTGATTTAAAATCTCGTGTGACGTCACTTACCAGTACGCTTTATTAGCAAGTGATGTTATTCGTACACTACCATACATTTCACCATCTTAAGTGCTTTTAATCTTCGTTAATCTTTAATGTGTTAGCGAATAAAGAAATACGTATTTCAATATATTTGGGAAGTCTATCTGACAAGCTAGAATTTTTTAGTCAAATACCCGATAATCTTGCTAAGAGTGTTCATAATATAGAGGATTTTTAAAATTTAAGCTTTGCTTAAATTAGAAACATTATTAATAGACGTTAACGGTTAAAAATATATTGCATTTCTTTAAAATGAGTAACTTGACTTATATTTGTCACTTTTAGACATTTGAATTCAGAGACAATGCTTGTAGAAATGTCACCAAAGATGACGTTATCAAAAATATACATAAAAATACATGAGTTTAAGATAAATAATCTAGTTTCTTTTTCTATAATATAAATATTTCAAAATGAAAGTTGATCTTTTTCAAATATAAATGATTCTTATAATAAACCCATACCAATAAAAATATTTTCAATAATTTATCAAGACTTAACGAATGTAAATATATTTTTGAAATTTATTTATAACACACAGTAAAATGTACTTTATTGCAACGGAATAAGGTTTACTTTACACACGGAATCGTCGCGCATGTTCAACTGGAAGATTTTAGTATACATACAATAATATTGTAACAACTACATTTCGGTTTTTGATTACCTTGCGGTAAACTTGTACTGAATCTATTATAATATGTTGGACTGGGTTCCTTAGGCTCCAGATAGTCGGACCGTATTTTAACTGCAATCCAAACGCAAATTGCATTTTGAATGCTGTTGACACGACTGCAAAGCAAACGTGCAGTACGATTGCAGGTCCACGGTAATTGAACTGCAATCGGACTGCATTTTACCTGCAATTTGCGGTTGAAATGCGGTCTAGAGCCTTAGACTATGGTTTTATATGAACGTTCTTTAACGTCACGGCGTATTTATTTATTTATTTATACTTCATACAAACAAGTACAATGGTGGAGTTAATGCCAAAGGCATTCTCTACCAGTCAACCAAGAGGTGGTGCAGAGAAACGGGATTTGTCGTAGAGATTTTCATTGTACACGTGAATATTGTGGTATCGGCAAACATTCGTGGCGCATAATGCAGGGTAATGCGTTAATAGGATATCGATATAGATATCGCGTTATCAAGGTAAATTGGATACCATTCCTATTAAAATTGAGCTATATTTTAGTAAACGTCTTAATTATATTTAGAGATTTTTTTAAGAACATAAACATACATCGGATATCAAATAAAATTACTGAGCCAAACTTGATGGACTTATGGAATCAAATAGTCCGTTCATTACGTCGTAAGTTCCGAGGTAACAAAAAAAAAACAACACTTTTAGGTCGATTGAAAATCTTACACTTACCAGTCTCTTAAGATCGTAAACAATGATTATTAAAGCGAGACGGCAGTATTTCTGTCTCATTTCTACAGCGACAACCTCAACAATGCCAAATATGAATATAATATAATTCAGTTCAAAATATAGAAGTTTTTAATCATCAGTCCAACATATCATAAAGGTCCAATATCACCAAGCTACTATTAAATGATGCAACGGTTTACTCACGCGTAATTATCGGTATCGACCGACTAGTTTCGGCCCCAACCGGAGTCCTTAATCATGAGCTGACGCAGGCAAGTCGAACGAGTGAACCGTTGCATCATTTAATAATGAATCATTCTCACGATAGTTACTATCAAAATACACCAAGATACTTTTTCGTGTTTCGGAGGGCGAGTTAAATTGTGGGTCCCGGCTGTTATTCCTACATCTTTGACAGTCGTTACAGATAATCAGAAGCTGAAAAAGTCTGACAGCCAGTCTAACTAAGGGATATCGTGTTGCCCAGGAAAATGGGTTGAGGAGATCAGATAGGCAGTCGCTCTGTAAACACTGGTACTTAGCTGAATCCGGTTAGACTGGAAGCCGACCCCAACATAGTTGGGAGAAGGCTAGGATGATGATGACTGTTTCTTTGCTGTTTATGTTTAAATATATGTATTTATTTATCGCTTATCCTAAGTTCGGCCAGTTCTTTCTCTTCGTCCACTTCATCTTCATCATCAGAGCCGTGGACTGACGCCGCTGGTGTTGTACCTCCTGCAAATGAAAGATGGAAATTTAAATATTTGTTTTCAGAATTAATTTTATGAGTTTTCTAAAGGACCTGCGGATGTGTCTAGGTAAAAAATAACGGATGACGTGTATACATATATGGATGTTAACTTCCTAGATTTGGATAAAATGGTTTTCAAGTTTAATAATTTCACAGAATTTTGTGAATTTTCATGCCTGAAAACGCTACGGTATTTTAGTTTCACTTTTCGAATATGTTCATCAATTGCGCTTTTATTTATATTTAGTTAGTAATACTAGAGACAACCTTAGACTTACGGAAATCTCTTTAAATATTCAGCATATTTTTTTAATGTTTATATAAAAATATATTTATTTTATGTATTGCATTTTAATAGTTTCTTTTAATACCAAGCACCATCTATAAAAAGGTGCTAAAATCAGTGTATCAAACCACTCAATATGTGTACCACTCGTGTCGCAGTGTTGCCATTACAAAACAAAAAACTACAACTAAATTCTAGTTAGACCTTTCTAAAAATCCGGCAAAGCACGACCATAAGCCAGACCGAGATAAACCAAGGTTCAGGGCTGCCAGAGTTTCCATTTTCCCCGGATTCGTGGTAATTTTTAGGCTGGCAACCAACACGCCATCTGTCAACACCGTTCATAGTATTTTAGACGGTATGCCTTTGGAATAGGAGCTGTTTTTGATTGTAGCTCTTATTTAAAAGGTCCGTAAGGATATTGACAGATGTTGTTGGATTTCAAATTATTTTTATTTTAATTAAATAGTTTATAACTTTATTTATTTATTTAAAACAAAACATACTTATTGTTTAGTTTTAAAATGACTAAAACAATGTTGATGAAATCGTTCTGACTGGCATCCTAAGATATAGGAATTGACCAATTGTTACATTACACGATTATGGTTGTGTTTATATAGATATATAAGATTTATTAGAATTTTATTCGACATTTTTAAAAATATTTACCATTGAGCTAAAAGAATCGATATTCACGAAGCAACCAGCAAATCATCCAATCAATAAAAAACGAAATCCTATAAAAACAACCCCAAAAAGCTCCAGTGCAATGTCTACTCTAACGACACACAAATAAGATCCAAAATCACCGCACTCAATTCCCATTATCAGCACAGTCTTGGAGCTTCGAGATCAGCTGATCGATCTGTTCAGCGACCGCTTCGTTCAGCGGCTCCAAAAAGTTTTCATTCGGCGTTCGGTAATGTTCGTGCTCCGATTCGGTAAAGTTCGGCTTTTCGAAACTTATCTCGAGTCCGTGGGCGCTGCCGTCGTCCGTCAAATCTAGTATTTCTAATGATTTCTGGAGATTGAGTAGATTCTTTTTTTGGACGTCAATTTCTGATGTTTGGATTTGAGAGTCCCTTTTTTCTGTCTCGTTTGGGTCACGGCGGACTGGTGGGAGGTAGCCAAAGGTATATATGTATGAATATTGAGGTTTCTTATAATTGAAATAAAGTCTGTTGAAAGGGAAAGTTCGCTCATGTATATATGATCCACATATTCTTTTGGTATGTATTTTTGACAATACATGATTGAAAACAGTTTGTTTTGGTAAGTGAGAGAGAATTTAAAAAATACATCTCAAACTCGACTCGCACTTGAATAGATTTTTTATTATATCTGTGTGCCCTTTGATATAAATTTGGCAAGACCGCCACTCATGCTCATAATCCTACAAAAAAAAACCTCGCTAAAGTGGGAGTAGGCTGGTCACTTCTGGAATACAGCCTGTCCGCTGGGCAAAAATCATCACCTATTGCACGCCAGAGGAAGGACATCATCCCCGAGGTCGTTCGCGACGAAGGTAGCATCTAATCAAATATTGGCACGTGGCCAGAAATCGCAAAAGGTAGAGAGGTTTGGAAGAGAATATGGCCTTTGCCCAGCAGTGGGATCTAAAACAGGCTATATAAAACAGTAAAAAGTAGGAGTCAGAAACATGAGAAGTTTTTGCTCTCCGTGGTCAATAAATGTTTTTTGTTTCTATCTTTTTCAAACAATGCCTTTTCAGACACGGGATCACTTCATGCGAAGAGACCCGGTCCATTTTAAAGGCGTACACGGGGACACAGGTCCAACATGGAGAGGCCTTGTCGAGAACTTTAATGTAAAATGTGATGGGGTATCTACCAGGGGCCATCCACCCCTGCTCTATTAAAGAACAAACATGGACGGCCCAAGGTAGCTACAAAACTATTGCAAATTGTATTGTGTATAACTAATAAGGGCTATTGGTATTAATACACAATGCCTTATTATTAATATTACATGTACTATGGGGTTCAGAAACAATAAATAAATAAATAATGCGGACAACATCACATACATTGTTCTGAACCCAAAGTAAGTTGCTGAAGCACTTGTGTTATGGAATTCAGATACAACGAAGGTACCACAAACACCCAGACCCGAGACAATGTAGAAATGTGATTTTTTACATTGACACGACTGGGAATCGAACCCGGGACCTCAGAGATAGCGACACCTTGAAACCGGTACGCCACTCGACCACGGAGGTCGTCAACAATGTCTTATTGTTAATATTATTATGTGCTAGCTTTTCGCCCGCGTCGTGGTCGGTTATATCGCGTTTCCAAGAGAACTCTTCAAAAGTCCGGGATAAAAACTATCTTATTTTCTTTCGCAAGGTCAACTCTAGCTCTGTACCAAATTTCATTAAAATCAGTTCAGTGGTTTAGACGTGAAACCGTAACAGACAGACAGAGTTACTTTCAAATTTATAATATTAGTAGGGATTACTCACTGGAATGCGTAGGGCTGGGCGGCTCGGAGATAGGGCGGGGGTAGTTGAACCTCTTCCCAAGCTCTTGGTCCATGTGGTCCACATAGTCAGGGTACACGATCTTGAGAGCTTCGGCGCGAGCTTGGCGGTAGTACTGCACAGATAAGTATATTAATACATTACTATCATTGTAACCAGATAGTATAAAAAAAATCTTTAAAATAAATTAACATATAATGATAAGTCGTTGTCTAATAATAACTAAAAACGTTCATACATCCATACCTACAAGCATTTTTACAGGACAAACTTAGAGCATCCTTTTTTGAGTCGGTTAAAGCACTGAAACTTTCTCCTGAATGTAACATACTTTTCTGAAAACCGCATCCAAATTGCTTCAGCCAAACTCGAGATAACCGCGGACAAACATACATACATAAAATCAAGCTGAGAACTTCCTTTTTTTAAGGTCGCTTAAAAGCAAGAGTTTTAGATAGCTTTTTTGCTTTGCAATCAAAGTACAAACGTCATTACGGATAGAAGCTAGAAAGTCTGACAACCTGTCTAACCATGAAGTATCGTGTTGCCCAGGTAACTGGGTTGAGGAGGTCAGATAGGCAGTCGCTCTTTGTGAAACCCTGGTACTTAGCTGAATCCGGTTAGACTGGAAGCCGAGCATAACATAGTTGGGAAAAGGCTAGGCCGATGAATACTTACAATTCCAAGATTCCTCCAATCTAGAAGATCAGACAGTCGTTCCGTCCTGTTTCTCTGAATAATACGCTGTCGCCGCGTCAATCTAAATGAAAGAAGAATTACGATAAAATACGTAATCACTCACTGAACTCCTCCTAAAAGGCTGAACAAATTTTGATGAATATTTCGTATGCTTTATTGGCCTGAATGGTTAACTTACAAATCGCCCGTTTAACTTAGCATAATTGAATTCGCCGAATGCTGATTTGGCAGATAGATACTAGCTGTAGTATTCCCGGTAAAGTTGTTTTGCCATACAAAGGAGGTTCAGAAAATAAAAAAAGGTGCATGAAAAATATATGATGATGATGAGCTGGCAACACTGACGACCGGTTGTGTCAAAAACCGTGTCTCGTAATTTTTGTGAATTTAATTTAATAATTAATGTTTATCTTAAGTAAATAACATTTAAATTAATGTGTTGCGTATTCATCTTATGTGTGATTGTGTCAGTGAATGATTTGTAAACAAAACACTGCCAAAATTGACGAAAGTATACCGGCTGTCATCGCAACGGATCGGATTTGAAATCATCGCTTAAACCAGATGAGTATACTGTTTTAATTAAATAACTAAGCTACATTTATGACATATAATTTCATGAAGGTCTCGTTAATAATAATTATTTATTAATTTCATATCGATACTGATCAAAAGGTCAAAGTACAAAACTTTTATAACAAGAAGAAAATAATTTATACTATAATCATATAGATACTAATTATCCCTTCATATTCCTTATTTATTATTAATCTTCGCGTTAGTCCAATGTAAATACTCCTTTAAAGTCAAGAGATTAACTTAAATAAATTTAACAAATTGCAAAATATCTACCCACTTGATACTAAATAATATTGTTAAGTGTAATTGCACTGTTTTTACTCCCACTATCATAATTACTGCTACTACTTAGTTAATTTTCTGTTTTTAACTAACTTTTTCATCTCAGTGATCCTTCTTTTTTTCCTATTACATCCTTAAGTATCGCCCACCTTTAAATCTTAGCTACTTCAATACACTTAACACCTTTCAGGAATTGCAGAGGCTAGCGTGTAAACATGCAGACCCGCAGAGCCGCATCCACGGAGGAGAAATTAAGGGCTACGTTGAAGGAACTAGAGTCAGCCAAGAACCTATGCAGCGAGCTGCTGAGGGAACGGGACGATAGTGAAATAGAAGTGAAGAAAATCATAGATAAAAACACTAGTTTAAAAAACGAATTATCAGATTTGCACATATCCCATTCTGAAGTCCTTGAAGAACATCAGAACCTGCGTCAATTGGTTGCAGAGTTTCAGCGGTGTATGGACACACATGAGCAAGCCTTGAAACGTATAGCCGAACTAGAACTTGAGTTGAGTGTGGCCCATAAGTCCCTCGCCTCAATGCAGCTGGCCAAGTTTCAGGAACAGTCCGCTACCACCTGTAGTCTTTTTGAGGAGTTAGTTGATAGTGGCTCCATGCTTATTTGTAATGAGAACCCTGTAAACACAGTAACTATTGACTTGACAGAAGATGTGTCCTTAATTGAAAATCCTACATTTAAGAGTCATAATAAGCTCAAAAAGTATATAAAAGTAAATAAAATTATAAAAAAACACAGGAAATCACTGCATACTTTAAATATTAGTAGAAACAATAATAACTATCTTAGAAAAAAGCTAGTAAATTTAAATTCAGAGTTACAGGCCTTAAATAGGCAACAAGATCAAAGTAGGATTATGTATGATCAAGATATAGCTATCCTCCAGGAACAGCTTGAGTCTAGGGAATGCACTCTGCAAGATATATTCCATAAATATGAAGCGTCACAAAAAGAACTGAGTGAACGCATGGTTGAGGCCGGTGAGTTGGTTGACTTGGTCAGGTACAATGCGGAAAGATATGAGTCCCTGACCAATAATCTGTGTTGTGCCTGCTCCTGCTCTCCACCCACGGCCTCTGTAAAATCTCAGAGTGCTGAACCTTTACCGGTGTTCACTACACCAGCTTTAAAAAAGGTTAACTTGAAAATAAAAAAAAATAATAGTATTATAAGGACACATATCTTTTCAGATAAATTAGGTCAAGGATTAGGTAGTATCATTTGTTCCTGTTCCCAGCAGAGTGTATTAAATACTTGTTTACCCGGTGCCAGCTTTTACAAAGTTTCAAGACAAATTGCTTTGTCTGAGTTTAATGCAGGTTCCACAGGTATTTTATTATTTGGGGATGGTCTGGCTGTCAGTAGAGCAGATATTATTGATTGTATTGATCTAATGTTACAACTTTGTGAAAAAAAGAAATGTAAATTCATTTTCTGTGCTCTGCCCTACTCTAATTCATTAACTTATGAGCAGAATATGCATATATACAATTTAAACTTATTAATCTATAATATTACTTGTTATAACAAAAATTCAATTATGTACTTTGATATAAATAAATTTTCTAGGTCATTTAAACTGACACAATACAGTATGTATTTGTCAAGTGCATGTAAGCGACGAATTGCTAAATTATTAGCATATAATATACCAGATTCAGGTACTAATGTACCCAAGGGTTTTGATAATGTTAGTAATTGTACTAACAATTTATATACATCTAGCTGTTTAAACAGCAAGGCGGGACAACGGGGAGGCTGCATGGATTGAATGTTGTTCATCAAAATATGCAAGGCCTCTCCGGCAAAGAATTAGAATTAAGTTTATTTATTGAAAATCACGATGTTCAGGTGTTATGTTTAACTGAACACTGGTTAAGAGACTTTGAGGTGGCGGTATTTAATAGCGTCCATTATTCCATACAGAGTGCGTTTGTAAGAAAGAGTGCTATTCGCGGAGGGTCACTTATTATTGTTTCAAACGAAATTAAATGTAAAGAACGTCCTGATATTGTTAACCTTTCTGTCGAGCGCACTATTGAACTGTCCTGTGTGGAACTAGAGCAATACATTATAATTTGTGTGTACAGACCCCCTTCAAGCGATTTTAATTTATTTGAATCTGTTATGGAAGATTCATTAGCGAAAGTTAAATGTAATAATAAGCAAGTTATAGTTTGTGGGGATTTCAATGTAAATATTTTAGAATTAGCTCCAATTTCTATCCGACTGCTGAATTTGTTCAAGTCGTTTAATTTAAATAACCTTTTTTGCGAACCAACTAGGTTTACGGCCTCTTCTGCAACTTGCATAGATAATATATTTAGTAGTTGTGAAGCAAATAAAACATTACTTTTAACTAATATTACTTCTGACCATTGTGGCCAACTTGCTAGTTTTTCTCAATTACTATCTAATAAAACCATTAAGGTAGTCAGTAGGCCTTACACAGCGCATCGTTGCTCTCGTTTTAAAATCAACATCAAGTCAAAATTACGGCCATCGCTTTTGGACTCGACTAACCCTAATGAGGCTTATGAATCGGTTTTTAATGTTGTTAAAAGCGAGTTCGAAACAACTTTTAAGTGTAAAACTAGACAAGTCAAGAGCAGTTCTGCTGCCTCGTTTAACCAATGGGCCACTACTGGCATATACAAAAGTCGAAGCAGGTTATATGAGTTATATGGCATGAAAAAATATAAATTTGACACAGATTTTATACATTATGTTAGAAATTATTCAAAAATTTTTAAGAAGGTTTGTAACTCGGCCAAGTCTAAGTATATCAGCGAAAAAATAAAAAACTCTTTAAATAAAGTAAAAGCCACGTGGAATATTATTAATCAAGAAACTGGTAAGGCTACGAAACGCGACAACAACTTCGATATTTTATACAACAATGAATTAGTCACTGAAGCTAATAAAATTGCCTCTATTTTTAATAACTTTTTCGCAGATATACCATTAACTACAACGAGTTCCTTAAAATCATCATCACTTGATGCAGAAAACTTATTACGTAATTGCGTGCCCAGTTGTGATTCTACTTTCAGTTTCGAATATGTGACTCCATTAGATATAAACAATGCTTTCAAATCACTCAGTCAAAAAAAAACAGAAGATCTTTGGGGCTTTTCTGTAAAACTCCTAAGTAATATAATAAACATTGTAGCACCCTCTTTAGCTGTCATCTTTAATAAATGCGTAGACGTAGGTGTCTTTCCGGACTTGATGAAGCACAGTAAAGTCATACCGTTATTTAAGGCAGGTAGTAGAAGTGACGTTGGTAATTTTAGACCGATATCAATTTTACCTGCGTTTAGCAAGATTTTTGAAAAATTGATTTTAAAACAACTTCTGCATTATTTTAATCACAAGACCCTCTTACATAGCGAGCAATACGGTTTTACAAAGGGACGTTCAACTACCGACGCGGGTGTAGCTTTACTGAAACACATCTACGACGCTTGGGAAAGCTCTCAGAATGCTATTGGCGTTTTCTGTGACCTCTCAAAGGCGTTCGATTGCGTCCGGCATGACACACTGTTATGCAAACTCAAACATTACGGTGTCAAAAATAAATCACTGGATTTAATTAATTCCTATTTGAGTGATAGGGTCCAATGTGTAGATGTCAATGGTAGCAAGTCCACCGGACTACCTGTGAAACTAGGGGTACCCCAGGGTTCAATACTCGGCCCATTTTTGTTTCTAGTTTATATTAATGACTTACCATTCTTTTTAAAAGGCATGTGTGACGTTGTGCTGTTTGCAGACGACACTTCTTTAATATTTAAAGTCAACAGAAATAGAAATGATTTTAATGAAATAAATAATACACTCACTCGCGTCACACATTGGTTTTCAACTAACAATTTAGTATTAAATGCCAAGAAAACCAAATGTATTAAATTCGCGACGCCTAATGTTAAGAATCTTGGGCCGAATATTGTTATAAATAATGAAGTGCTAGAGACTGTAGAATCAACGGTTTTTCTCGGTGTTACGGTTGATGCAAAACTAAAGTGGTCGGCGCATATTGCATACCTAGCGAATAAACTCAGCTCTGCCGCTTACGCAGTTAGAAAAGTTAGGCAGATTACTGACGTGGTCACAGCTCGTCTTGTTTATTTCAGCTACTTCCACAGCGTTATGTCCTATAGCATACTTCTGTGGGGTAAGGCGGCTGATATCGAAGCGATATTCGTCTTACAAAAGCGAGCTGTCAGATCCATTTATCAGCTAGGCTCTAGAGTTTCTCTTAGGGAGCGGTTTAAAGAGATAGGCATTTTAACTGTAGCATCCCAATTTATTTTAGATAATATACTATGGATACGACAAAATCTTCACTTATACCATAAAAAGAGTGATATACATAGTATAAATACACGGAACAAACATAAGCTAATTGGTACATCGCACCGTTTACATAGGGTACACAACTCATTTGTAGGGCTTAGTGTTCGCCTCTACAATAAACTACCTCCTAGTTTATTGGAATTGCCATTCAACTCGTTTAAATCAACGGTTAAAGATAAACTATGCAAGAAGGCTTACTATACAATAAATGATTACTTGAATGATAAAAATAGTTGGTCGCCGTGATTAACACAGGACGGTTTTAGTGTGGATTAATGTATGACGTGTTATTACGATTATTATGTTATTTGATAGGCATACTTTATGTATGTAACATTGTGTTACCTATTTTGTTTTATTTTAGTATGATTATACGCATAAACGTATATGTTCTTTATTAGAAATTTTGACATGTATAATTTTATTAATTATAAGATTGAATGACGTAGCAATTTATGCCGCCTCCGTGTTCGGGGCTGTGCCAGGTAAATCAACGTTTGGGGTATTTCTTTCTTTGAGTTTTATTTTATTAGCCGGCAGCAGATACGTCATGCTCCCTTAGTCGTCACTGCCTGCGGTGGCGTCTTGGGTCGGGTCACCTCCTTCCCTCAAATATGGCGAGGGAGGTGATGGCTGACCCTTGCGTCATACTCGTGAACGGGTGCTGCTTGCGGTGGCTGGTCGGTCTGCTGACCTTGGCCGAGTAGTTGACAGTTTAAGTTCATAGTGGCTTAGGTACCATGACCTCAAATTTTTGTTTATTTGGCACGGCACCTACACACTTATTTTGATATATTTTTTAATAATTATATTGTAAATGGAAAGACAGCGTGCTGCTGGGGAGTTTGTTGCGCCGTTTCTTCTCTCACAGCAAAAGCACTTAGGAAGCGGTGACGGGTGGGCAAAACTGGGTGCTGTCAATGTAATTTGACCTTCAAAAAGTGCTACTTAGTAGCCTAATTTGAATAAATGACTTTTGATTTTGATTTTGATTATGTCGTCCGATTATTAGACCTAACCAATATGCACGCAAAATTTCATGAGAATCGATCGAGTCTTTTCGGAGGAGATCAATTTCGTACACCGTGACATGATAATTTTATATATCTGGAAATAAATAGCTGTTTGTTGTTTTATCTCGACCCATTTGGCTTATCTAAGTCTTGAAATATTCGTAACAGTCCGGGGAAGGTGTAAACGATGAGAAACTATGGAAAAATTGCTAAAAGACAAAAAAAAACTCATGTAAACCACTCTACCTGATGGCTGTCATAGTTTTGAATATAAATTTAAAGAAGTCTAATATTCCTTATAGAGAAATTCGTAAAATTACCACGAGATCGGGTACTACGTTGGTAAAACTGCGGGTAAAATCTCCTTAAAAGAAAAATTTTGGATACTCACTTGGTAAAATCATACATGTACTGGGCTAATTGTTGTACGGAACCCTCTAGAGAGATATAGCGTCTGTCCACTACGTATATACCGTATGACATGGGATCCGCTATGTGGTCTTGCATGAAGCAGCCGAAACCTGGAGAAAAATGTAGTTAATTAATTAATTACTTTGAAGACATATTAAAATAAGTACATAAAAACAAATTAGATGTAAATGTATTAGTAATAGTTGTAAATAGAAAGAAAAACATCGACATGCCTGAATTACTTTCTTTTTAATGTCATTAAAAATATGGAAGATTAAAAACACTTGAATGATGAATTGTATGGTAGTAGGGATAAAAATATCACTTGCTTGTAAAAAGCTTACTGGTAAGTGACGTCACACGAGATTTCTAAATCACTGTATCCCTTCATTTTATGTTTACGACATGAAAATAAAAATAAGTAATCAATACTTTTGGACATCTGTCTGTGGGACTAAACAGTTCTTTTTTTTTAATAAGAAATAACCCTTGTTTCGCGGTTTCACAAATAATCAAGTCACATGCACAAAGACACTCAGACTCAGGACAAGCATTCGTGGATCACTAAACGCATATCCTAAATCGAATCCGCGACACGTCACGCTCAGTGGGTTTGGCTTGGTGACCTCAACCACTCGGCTATCTATTTATTTATTTATCCTTTATGCACAACGTGGACTTAATGCCTTAGGCATGTCGACCTTAGGGTGATGAAGAAATAAAAACATGGTAGATGCAATATTT
Organism: Trichoplusia ni; assembly: GCF_003590095.1. Taxonomy (NCBI): domain Eukaryota; kingdom Metazoa; phylum Arthropoda; class Insecta; order Lepidoptera; family Noctuidae; genus Trichoplusia; species Trichoplusia ni. The sequence goes on along the minus strand of NC_039488.1, from coordinate 7,836,944 downwards.
TTTCTTTTTGTGAAATACTCCATTCGTAGTCAAAAATAGTCAGGTGCCATCTGATCACAGCTTATACTAAGATAGATCCTTGTTACACAAATTAATAAGTTCGTCTTGTAATATAATAATGTGTGACGTTTTTTGATAATTTTCCTTTAGACTGTATCTATGTGTGACGAAAAAATAAATGGTTTAAATAATTGACTGCACGGATAGCCGAGTGGTTGAGGTCACCACGCCAAACCCACTGAGCGCGACGTGTCAGTTCGACCCTCGCGTACGACAAGCATATGTGTGATCCACGAATGGTCGTTCTGAGTCTGGGTGTCTTTGTGCATGTGACTTGAATATTTGTGAAACCCCCGCAACTCAAGGATTAAGTTCCTTATAGAAGGAGTCGTTAAAAAAAATACCACTTAAAGGTACTCACCGGATAGATTGGTGGTGATACTTGGTATCCCCATAACGGTGCACTCGGCGGGGGTGTAGCCCCAGGGCTCGTAGTAAGACGGGAACACGCCGAGGTGACAGCCCCGGACAAACTCCTCGTAGTCCAGGCCGAAGAGTGGGTTCGTTGATGTTAAGAATTCCGGGTGGAATATTACCTGGGAGGGAGATTTTGATTTTAGGTTTTGTTGAAAATCAAAGTGCTTTTATTTGAATTTTGTCTTTTTTTAGGCACTTTTGAAATGTTTATATTAATTATGACTCTAGTTGTTATTTCAAAATGTCTAGTAGTCATATTTATGGAGAATATCTGGCAAGGAAAACCCTCAGTTAAATGATACAAAATTAATAGATTTGAAAAATCTAAAAACTCTCGTTTTAAATATCACTCCATTCAAATTTTATATAAATCTATCCAGCCGTTTTTATAATTGTAAACTGCATTGTCATCGGGTTCGAAGCTACCCTGTAAATTTCAGCCTGCTAGCTTATCGGGTAGTGTCTCAAAATTGAGTTACAAAAATCCAACCAGAACGACAAACAAACAAGAAAAGTGAGTGTATAAAACGTGGGGACAGCCCAATTTCATTAACATGAAAGCCTGGATATTATTTTACCATTTTTTTCCTATTTTCTACCTATCAAGCGAGCGAAGTCGCGGGCAACAGCTAGTATAGTAAAAGTACGCATTATACCTTGACTTTATCATTAACGGTGTTGAAGAGTTGGCATCTCCTGATGCTGTTCAGCACAGGGTCGCTCCAGTCATCCACCTGGATAAACAAGTCATATGTTTAGTAATTAAACGAAAAAAAAATACCACCGAATGGTCCGTGACACAAAACCGACGTCAGCGAGGCAGACCCACACGGAGATGGCGGGATGACCTGGATTCGTTCTTACCGAACTGGTCCCTCGCGGCTCATGAAGACAAGTGGAAGAAGAGTGGGGGACCATTGCCCAGCAGTGGGACATTCCAGGCTAGTAATAGTTAAACGCCAAGCCCAGTGAGAGCGACGTGCCCCGAGTTCGATCCCGTAGGACAAGCATTTGTGTGATTCACGAATGCTTGTCCTGAGTCTGGGTGTCTTTGTGTATGTGACTTGAATGTTTGTGAAATCACCTGCGTTACAAGGAGTAATTTTTAATGGGGGAGTCATTTAAAAAAACTATAATATTAAAGAATGATGTTTTTTTATGGTTATAGTCAATTACGGTAAAATGCCAAATGTCAATTTTTAAGGGTTGCTTACGCAAAGGGTAAAAACAGAACTCTATTACTAAGACTACAAAGTTTGTCTATGCGTCTGTCACCAGGCTGTATCTCATGAACCATGATGAAGGTGTGGAGAGTTTTACGCTTTTACTCAAGATAGCTTATCGTTTTTACCTTTTCAGTAAGGAACCCTAAAGCGGGTTCTGACAAGTAAATCTGAAGGTATAAAATGGCTAATATTTCTTAAGGTTCTGAACCGAAAGGGTAAGTTCGATTACTAAGATTCCGCTGTCTATCCACCTGTCCGTCTGTCCGTCCGTCTATCAACAGGCTCATGAATCACGATGAAGGTGTGTTGAGCTTTCAGTTATTATCCACAATATTTTCTGAAAAGAAATACCCTTTCTACCTTTGAGTATGGAACTTTTTACCCTAAATACGGTATTGGCAGGTTAATTAATAACTTACCACATTGTGCGTAGTGATTGGCGGGAGACCATCTCTCTGCAAGCTGTAGATACATCTTTTAAGACGAACCGTGTCGTCCTTCAGAAGCAAGTCCGATGCGTCCGGGAGGTGGCCGCTGGTAACAATATATTTATATTGATAAATTACAATAGGGTAGGGTTTCGTTTATCTATCACTCCATATAATCAATACTAATATATAAAGCTGAAGAGTTTGTTTGAACGCGCTAATCTTAGGAACTACTGGTTCAAATTGAAAAAGTTTTTTTTGTTTTGAATAGACCATTCATTATCACTGAACTGAGTGATATGGATTTTTTTTTTTCTGATCTGTTATCACTTGGCGCTTCATTCGGTCTCTGATTATCGTTGAGTTTTGGGACACCCTGTATAAGTATGTCAAGTACTCATTATACAAGCTTTGTTTAGTTTGATACTAGATGGCGTTGTTTGAAAGTTGAGAGTATAAAAACTCACCTCAAACAGATGTCATACATCCGTTTCCCTATCTTCTGCTGTATATCGCTGATGGTGTCCCTCAGGGCCTTGGTGACGGCGTGACCGCGGAGACTCTCCACGTTGAAGTTATTTGTTTTCGCGGGGAATATCATGAAGGCTACGACAGTCATGTCCGATCCTGAGGACTGGGGGAAACAGAGAAGATGTGTGAGTATAACAGATATAATAAGGGTCTTGACTAAAATAATTGATAAAATGAAAAATACGTATTCAATCCTTTTTTTAAATCTGTATAACCGACTAAACACATTTATACTGTTATGTTAAGTGCTGATTTTTCAATCGCCAGATAACTTTTATCTGACGAATATGTTTGACGTTTTGACAGCTTTTGTATAGAAAATATGTCAAACAGCCATATTTATTCCTCAGATAGAAGTTAAAGCTGATGACTTTCAAAAAGTATTGAATTCGTATCATTAAAAATAATGAATGTATGGTAATGGGAGCTAGTAACATCACTTGCTAGTAAAAATCTTACTGGTAATTGACGTCACACGAGTTTTTAAATCACAGTATCGCCTTCATTTATATTTAAAAGATAAAAGAAAAAAAGTGAATAGAATGTTTTTGAGGCTTTTCTTTAAGTTCAAAAACTAGACTCTTTAACATTATTTTATTGTATTCTGTAATAGTATTTACCTTTAAATAATGGTTTAATCTTGCGAGTGCTTCGATAAAGATGTCTGCGCCTTTGTTACCGAACTCATATCGGCCCGCGATAAAGAAGTACAGGGTCTTGTCCAAATCGAAGTTGAAATGTCTGGAAGAAAGCAAATATTTAAAGCAATATATTAATAAAAGAAAGTGAGTGTATAAAAACGTGGCAAAAATACCCACGTTTTTAAATTTTATCAAAATTGGTCTAGACGTTTTTACAGTTGCCAATTGCATTGTCATCGAGTTTGAAGCTACCTTGAAAATTTCAGCCTATCAAAATTGAGTTGCAAAAATCCAACCGGAACGAGAAACAAACAAGAAAAGTGAGTGTATAAAAACGTGGATAAATGTCCTTGCTGGGGCAGCGCGATTGTCTGAAAGGGTTACCGTGGCCCCGGTACACGAAGGGCAAAGGAAGGAACATGGGTGGTTTTAGTCAGGAGAAGTCTGACACTCCTTTCCGAACCTTCAACCCAAAGCGAAAGGAGTCATTGGACAAATTCCTATCCAGAACAAAGAGAAGAACAAAATAATCTCATAAAAATTTCCCTTTAGCCTACCCAAAAACTTCACTGTGAACCTTTCTAAGTAAAGTCTCTTTTAAAGTGTACCTTAAAGCTCTACACAAAAGATCCAATTTCCAATACCAAACCCCCAATTCAATCTTCATCAGCTTCAATCATCATTCATCCTCTCCCAATCAATAAAGTCACTTTGAAACTAATCCTAACGCCCCCACGTATTAGGTCCAATTTTCAATGTACATGGCTATACTTTTCGCTCCATCTGCCACTGTAATTTGAACGCTATGTCCATGCACATAAGGTCTTACCCATAGAAGTGTCCGCGGGCGAACTCGTTGATCTTATCCTTGGCGAGGGCGTGCAAGTTCTGAAACTCGTGTAGGGCGGAAAACTTCTTAACGTTCAAGCCGTTAGGAGTGATGATGTCAGCTTTACGCTTCAGAAGATGCTCAGCTTCATATCCTGAGGAAAAAGAAAAGAAAATGAGTCATTAAGTCGCGGGGGTTTCGCAAAATTCAAGTCACAAGGACACCTAGACTCAGGACTCACACGTGGATCACACAAATGCTGGGATCGAACCCGCGACACACACGCATTGTGAGTTTGTCCTGGAGACTTGTAACGGGTTCTGGATATTATTTACACATCTTTGATAGTGGTTACAGGTAGTCAGAAGCTTGAAAATCTGACATCCAGTCTAACCAAGGGGTATCGTGTTGCCCAGGTAACTGGGTTGAGGAGGCCAGATAGGCAGACGCTCCTTGTAAACACTGGTATAATACAGCTGCGTCTGGTTAGACTGGAAGCTGACCCCAACATAGTTGAGAAAAAAGCTAGGAGGACATTACTTATTATAAAACTAGCTGTTGCCCACGACTCCGTCCGCATGGACGTCAGTTTACAACGCGCTAGTGTGCACATATTTCATTATATTAAATAAACAATTTTTAAGAAAAGTTAAAAGAAATGCCTGTGTCCTTTCTCAGGCTCTAGACTCTCTGTGTACCAAGTGTGTGTTTCGTATTTGTGATATACCGCCTTATGTACCACAGTTGTACATGAAAGTTTAAATAAATAAATAAATAAGATATTAGTACGATTTTTTTACCCTTTTTACCTACCTTTAGTACCAAAACTAGCCTAGTACAGTTAATTATACCTGTGATATCGGACACAGTGGTGAATATATGCGTCATATGCGCAGCGGCACGCTCCATGCAGTAGCGGTGGTAGATCTGACGCTTGCCAGCCTCCTCGTCCACCGAAAACTGAGAGAAAACACATTTGTGTTACATATTGTTTTCAAATTGGGGTTATATTTAACATGAGAGAGATTCAAAAAAAAAAATTAGACATGGTATTTTTAAGCATTCTTGATATTTTAGCCAAGAAGACTTCGGTAAAACCTTTCGCCTTCCCCAGGGCAAATGAAGTCTATAAGGTTTTCTGCCGGGACAAAAAAGATGCTGACAAAAAAAATATGACCCGGGTTTTGAAAATTAAAAACATAAAGTTCATTCCATACCTTATCCAAATTATTGTAGAAGTCAGTGTTGCCAGCGCAGAGGTATCTTCCAAGTAGTGTTGCGTGCGTTGTGAAGACGGTAGCGACATCTATGTGACGGGTTCTAAAAACATGCATATTGTTAAAATTCGACGCAAATCATATTAAAGCGGAATTGACTTGTAATAGATGGTAGAACTATTTTTTCTTTTATCTTGTACTTGCCCACTGTGTCCCACTGCTGGGCAAACGGTCCCAAATGTTTTCACGATTATCTAACCTGGGCCAATCTGTAACACCTTGACCAAAGCAGCGCTATCCATCAGCTCGCTCTCATAATATGCGGCACTTTTTAGTAATTTGACGACCTCCGTGGTAGAGTGGCGTATGCACGGGTTTCAATGTGTCGCTCTGAGGTCCCGGGTTCGATCCCCGGTCGGGTCAATATAAAAAATCACGTTTCTACATTGTCTCGTGTCTGGGTGTTTGTGGTACATTCGTTGTATCTGAATTCCATAACACAAGTGCTTTAGCAACTTACTTTGGGTTCAGAACAGTGTATGTGATGATGTCTGCATTTAAAAAAGAAAAAAAAATATCCATGCGGCTGTCATGACCCACCCAATCCCAGTTTAGCTTAGCAGTTGTTTTTGGCGTCGAATAACTCTTACCTTAACATGATGAGACCGATACCGGCTTGCCATTCGTGGAAGTGAGCGACGACGCGCGGCGGTGTGTCGCTGTAGCTCTCAGCTGCTTTGCGGAACTAAAACAAAACAAATAAAAGATTTGAAACATCTAAAAACCAACATTTAAAAAAAAATCGGGTTTGAAGATACCCTGAAAATTTCAGCCTGCTAGCTTATCGGGAAGTGCCTCAAAATGTGTCGTAAAAATCTAACCGGAACGACAAACAAACCAGAAAAGTGAGTGTATAAAAACGCGGGAAAAAAGTATAGTTATATAATACTGTATGCCTTCAATGCGTTGCGGCTTCATTCACGTATTTGTATGCGTAAAGGTTGAATCTCAACACAAGAAAAGTACCATAGGTAGTACACCTATGTATTTTCTTAATTATTCTAAGAGACCACTGACAAGAAGTGAAGGAAAATACCGTGAGGAAACCTGGATTACAAATATTCCCACGTTCTTATGTGATCCGTATCTTTGTCTATTTACCTCTGCGATCAGCTGAGCGACCATGAACCCCAGTATGACAGCATCGTTGGCTTCCACATCTAGGTGCGGTATGCCGATGGAACAGGTACTCCACAACTCCTGCTTGTAGCTGTCCAGCTGCCACGCGCCGGAACCAATGTCGAACAGGATGATCTGAGGGTTGCCGTCAACTAGCCAAGTGCCTGTGTGTAGCTGGAATAAATAAAAGGAAATACAGTTATTTCATTTTAAGGATCTACATATGACGTATGTACACTTAAAATAAGGACAAAAATAATAATAATAATGATGCATCAAAAAATTCATCGGCATCGTTTCAAGCTAGCCTTTGGGTCACGGGAAATTTCAACAAGACACTTTGCTAGATCTATAATAAGCGTTTTGGCACTCGGCCCCCACGGCCCAAAAGTTTCGACCCCAAACGGCCAGAGGAAATTAATATAGAAGGAATCTTATTAATCTTCTTCTTATTGTGTTTCAGACTTAAGAAGAGTTCTTAAACAGTTGGGCAGATTTGGTAGAAATTTCGCATGGAAAAATGTGATCTACGAGCTTGCAATAAGGATGACTACAATTTGTGTCCATCATGCAGTTTAATAATGAATAGTATGTATTTTTTGTCTTTACAAATATATACCTATATAAACATAATATAATATTTTTTTGTGAATAGAACTATAGTGTGTTTGTGAATATAGTGTGATTTCATTTATGTGTATAAACTTTGCAAAGTCCTTACGTCACAAACCCCCTCTCTTAAACTTTAAAGCAGTTTATCTTTATCAAGATTATTTCTTAAATAGACGTGTCTACTATTTCTTTACTATCTACCTGACGAACTATAAACGAAACCTTTTTTTTAGTCGTCATCTCTATTAGTATATTTATTTATTTAATTATCACACTAATTTAACCTAATGCGGTAGCTAGGACTAAACAAAGGTCTAAGTATTTATGTGAACTAGGGTTTCAGAGATTGAATTATTATGAAATTGTTCTTCATTTAATGCAATGGGCAATTGTTTATTACCTTGTATCCCTGCGCCCTCATAGCGTTGACAGCGGTAGTCAGAGGCGAGTTTGGAGGAAAGTCTGCCTCCTCCACTTCCGTACGAGCGCACTGCTCTTTGTAGGGGCCTGAGTAAGAAAACTTATTGAAATACCTTGTAAAAACCGTAAGACTAAACATATACAAAAACAAAAGTTCATTACAGAGCGTCAAAATACATATCTTCATCCGTGTCTAAAATAACCAGTCTTCTGATCATGGGTGGCATCGACAAAACCTTTTGCGAGTTCTTTATATAGAATATAGAAATACTTTGACGGTTTTCCCTTCTTTCCGGATGTGAAATTATCAAATGATTCCTCTTCCGCTTTTTTTTAAACGACTCCCGCAATAAGGAATTTAATCCTTGTGTCGCGGGGGTTTCACAAACATACAAATCACATGCACACAGACACCTAGACTCAGAACAAGCATTCGTGGATCACACAAATGCTTGTCCTACGCGGGGATTGAACCTGCGAGACGACGCGCACGGTTTGGCTTGGTGACCTCAACCACTCGGCTATCCGTTCAGTCCAAGTCTACTTTAGGTTGAGCGGAAAGGAGTGTCAGACTTCTACTGACTAAAACCCACCCATGTTCCTTCCTTTGCCCTTCGTGTACCGGGGCCACGGTAACCCTTTCGGACAGTCCCGCTTCCCCGGCAGGGTGTTCTTTATCCTACCCTCGTAAAAATACGTTGAAACAAACAACAGTTTTCTTTGGACCTTCCATTCCTTTATTTATAAAATCCAAAGCATGATTAAACGAGTGGTGCCACACCAAACCCACTAAATACGACGTGTCGAGGGTCCGATCCCCGCGTAGGACAAGCAGTGACTTGAATATTTGTGAAACCCCCCGCGAGACAAGGATTAAACTCCTTACTGCGGGAGTCGTTCAATAAAAAGAAAATGTTTCTGACACCTCTGCGACACTAAGATATTGCTGGGGTCGTTTTAAAAACAGAGATACATAGTAGGTATTATTATATATCTTACCTAACAAACAGTAGTTTTCTCCCATTTCCTCAGTGGACACATAGGCCTTTGATCTGATGACAGTGTATATGCCTCCAACTGGAAAAAATAGGCTAAGTTAACATAGTTACAATAGGATATTCATCATCATCATCAGCCCATATTCGTTAATCATATAAAGATTAAAATAAAATTTTAGATAGGTATGTGTTATCTATACTAATATAAAAGCTGAAGGGTTTGTTTGTTTGTTTGAACGCGCTAATCTCAGGAACTTCTGGTTCGAATTGAAAACTTATTTTTGTGTTGAATAGACCATTTATCAAGGGATGCTATAGGCTACATAACATCACGCTGCGACTAATAGGAGCGAAGATACAATGGAAAATGTGAAAGAACGGGGAAAATTCTAATCACGTGGACGAAGTCGCGGGCAACAGATAGTATTAAATATAAGGCTGTTACTGCTTCCTCTCTCCTAAGTTATTGCTGTGCCCGACAGGGTCCATAATGGTTCTGAATCATTATATTTTTTGATATTATTTGAGTATTGAGGATATTTGGGCAACAAAATCTGTTTAGTCCGTCATACAGATATCCAAAAAATATTGGATACGTACTTTTTCAATCTCGTAATTAAGGGGATACTGTGATTTAAAATCTCGTATGACGTCACTTGCCAGTACGCTTTTTACTAGCAAGTGACATTTAGCCCGACACACCATACATTTCATCCTCTTAAGTGCTTTTCATCTTCCTTAATGCTACTATATAAAGAATAATTTTCATTTCATAACATAAATCTTATCTAAGTTATTTAACTTATACGTTGCACAATTAAGATGCCTGCGTCTGAGTGTAATATGATCATCTATTGTCTATGCCCAGACTCCGTTCAGTCCTTGCGAATACTAGTTTTTCTTGTTGTCTATGTTTTCTTAGTTAATGTTAAGTAGGACATAGCTTTCTATTGTTGCTTTTAAATCAAGTTTAAGATGTTTTAAGCACTGTTTTGGAAATTAAGTGTGTATAGAACTGGCCTGTTGGTCTAGTGGTAAGTGCCCCTGACTGCTATACCAGAGTTCGTGAGTTCGATTCTATCCTAAAAAATGTTCGTGTGATGAGCATTTCATATTCAATTATTCCCGCGTCTTTTTTAAAACTAGTTTGTATGTTTGTTTGTCGTTCCGGTTGGATTTTTGTAACTCAATTTTGAGGCACTTCCCGATAAGCTAGCAGGCTGAAATTTTCAGGGTAGCTTCAAACCCAATGACAATGCAATTTACAACTATAAAAACGACTGGACTGGTTTTTATATAATTTAAATGGAGTGACATTTAAAAACGTTGGTATATAGATTTAAAAATGTATTATTTTTTATGATTTTGGGTGTAATTTGTCCATAAATATTATGAATGTATTTCGAAATAGTATATCGTATGTTTATCAGTTACTGTTGTCTAGTACTCATAATACAAGCTTTGCTTAGTTTGAGACTAGATGGCGTTGTGGCTAATTGTGGGTTATATTAGTACACAAACCTTTGTTAGCCACCTCCCAGGCGGTCTCGAAGGTCCATCTGTTTTCATCGCTGGCGGCCTGACCCTTGTCCATGTAGGAGAGCAAATCATGTGTGGATTCGGCCCTGTAGAACCTCTTCGATGATCTGTCGCGCGACATTGTGATCTGCGGAGGAGACGATAAGGTTTAATTTTCAATGTACGAAGTATGTATGGATGTTTGTTGGTCTTTCACGTTAAAACTACTGAATGGATTGGGACGAAATTTGGTTGAAAGATAGTTTATAACCTGGATAAACACATAGGATAGATTTTATCCCGATTTTATGTTCTCGTGGGGTCAGTATCAATTTCGCGGGCAAGAGTGCAATGATCATTTTAGAATCATCTTTCTTAAGTGGTAACTTAGCTTTTTGCTAACAATTAGAAAGCTGGCATATTTATTTATTAGGAAAACGTTGCTGTTCGTTGGATAATGTAATCTACTACAGTGGAATCTATGGATAAGAGAATACGGTTGAATATTGATCGCATGTTATAGTAGTAGAAGTAAAATCGGCAGATGTTTTGCGATATAGTGATCTATGTGTGAGAAATTAAGGTTTAATTATGAATACAAGGTATTGTTGATGGAAGGCTTCAGTATAAAGAATTTATTTCTAAAAAATCTGTCACGATTTTGTGTGCTACGTAGAGGAGATAAGGTTTAATATAGAAAAGCAGTAAAGCACATGAGGGAAATGTCATTTAAAACGTGTAAGTGTTTTCAGCTGAATACCGAAATATTCTTTAGCAAACTTATTGAATATACATATATTATTTTCGCGTTAGGGCAATATTCTTCCCATTCATCTGTTTCCACAATAGTTTACACATTTACTTAAATTGCTGCTATTAATAATATACACCGTGATTTTTTAGTCGTCTTACAAAAGCAGCCCAGTTCATGTATCCAATAACTAGAACACGTTCATGATAAATAAATAGGTATTTATGAGATTTGAATAAATTTAAAATGCAATTTTTATTCAATATTATGATGCAATTCGTAGTTTTTTAGAAACACAGCTCTGTTGCGAGCGCGGTCCGAGCCTTGTAACAATGGTGAGGGGCGCGGGCGGCGGCGTTTTTATCATTTTTAAGAGTATATTTCAGATTTTTATTCTTTTATTTTTGTTCGTACTTATTATCTTAGTTGATGATAAAAAAATAATAATCGCGCCTAGGGGTATTTTACGTCGGATACATGAACTGGGCTGCTTTTGTAAGACGACTAAAAAAATATGTTTTCTTATACATATACCTCTCATACACAGACAGCTATCTCTTTGTCCTGTTTTCTCGACTGAGCGCTCGAAACTAATTAGTTTATAAATACTACATACTAATAAGTCTTGTTTACTCCGGAAGATAGTTCGAAGATAAACAAAGAATTGGCATCTGATTATATGACGTAGGACGTAGACAACGTCAGGAGAAGTCGCGCCCCCCAACATCATAGAGAAATAGACAGAAGTGCAACAGGGATTGCCGTGGTGTGACTATACCACTCGGCTATCCGGTATTTTAATGTAAGATAGCAGTTATGGAAGAGAGACACAGGCCATGTATCATATGGGGACTGAACCCGCAACGTTTCGCGTACAGATATTTCTCATTTTGATAGTACTTTCCGTCATGATGATTTCATGCTTCAAAGATGCAACGGTTTACTCCCGCGTATTTATCGGGATTGACCGACTGGTTTCGGACACAACCGGAGTCTTTACTTAATAGCCGACGCGGCGGCAGGCTCCGACTCCCGATAAATACGCATGAGTAAACCGTTGCATCTTTGAAGTATTTATCAGGATACTCTGTATAAGATTTTCTTGAAAGAGAAAATGCTTTTTATAGGTTCAAAGTGAACCTTCTATAATTTCTCTATTCAACGCAAGACCTCGGTCACAGCCAAGACCGTCTACAAACATTGGAATACCGCCAAACATATGGCAAATAATTGCATAAGTTTTATGTAATTCTTGCAAAGAAAAATATGATGCAGACAGAAAAAACTTTTGTGCTTCCTGCTTTGCAGCTGATTTTAAATAGAAAACAGTTGTAATTGAAAAATTGTTTTATACCTATATTGAAGCAAATTACTTTTTCACTGAACACAACTATTGAAAAATTCTTATTAGGTGATCAAATCTTGTATGAAAGATTACAACGCATTGCAATACACCGACACAAAAATGCGGATGACGTAGCACGGCGGTTCAGGTTTAGTCAGTGAGTCTGACACTAGCCGCTTCCTCCCCGAGGGAGTGGGGGTCCATAAGGATTCCCCCGTCTAACCAAAAAAAGGTAATCAAAACTTGTTGCTTCATGCTCAAAAACGGTCATTAAAATAGATTGCTTTAGTAACAATCACCTGTGTATTTAAGGGCATTTCTCCGTAATTAGAGAAAAAAAAATACACTGAAGCTATGTGTATTTGAGCTTTCGTTTGTTATTAGCTTAATCATTGTGGAAGCATGACAGCGCACTACACGGTAGAGAGAGGCATCTCTCTTCCACAATTACCATTACCTTACATTTAAATAGCAGATAGATGAGTGGTTCGCTCTCCGCGTAAAACAAACATTTTTGTGTTCCACGAATGCTGGTCCTGAGTCTGGGTGTCTTTGTGCATGTGACTTGAATGTTTGTGAAACCCCCCGCGATACAAAGATTAAATTCCTTTATGCGAGAGAGGTTTTAATTCTAACTAGCTGTCCCGGCGAACTACGTACCGCCTAACAGACGATGATAACAATGCAGACAATAATAAATATTCTCAACTTTTCCATATTTCATCACCGTTTCTAAGTTCCCTGGACTTTCAAAAATATTAAGATCTTATATAGATTTATCAAGACTAAAATAAGCCACATTGGTTCAGCTGTTCTCGAGTTTAAGCGAGACTAACGAACAGCAACTCATTTTATACATATAAAAAAGAGAAGAAGATTCCAATTTCATATAAGAAAAGGTGATAATAGCCCCCTTTTTTGCCATCTCTCACCAATTCCTTATCTACATTATCTGGGGAGAAGAAACATCGCAACAAACTCCACAGCGCTTATCTTTAAAACATACTCGTACGAGTTCATAATAACCTATTTACGAATCGAATCGTTATTTAATAGAAGTCACTATCTTATCTCCGGGCAGATATAATACAAGTTCAAGATTATGCGGCCAAGGTATTATAGTACCGACACAGCTGAGCACGTAGGGGAACGATCTAATGAGTGATAGCTGAGTGGTTGAGGTCACACAAACACAAACCCACTGTGCGTCGTGTCGAGGGTTCGATCCCCGCGCAGGACAAGCATTTGTGTGATCTATGAATGCTTGTTCTGAGTCTGGTTGCGTTCTTGCACGTGATTTGTATATTTATGAAACCCGTAAAAGCCGTCAACCCGAAATAAGTATTCAATTCGTTACTGCGAGAGAAGTTTTTTTTTTAACACAAGAAAATTTTGTCCTCGGTGCGTTCATGTTCCACTCGACTCAGAGAGATGTGAGCATTGTGAGCAAGCTCTGTGGGGTTGCCGGGGCAAAGGGTTCGTCTGAAAGGGTTACCGCGGCCCCGGTATACGAAGGGCAAAGGAAGGAACATGGGTGGGGTTTAGTCAGTAGAAGTCTGATACTCAATATGGTCAACCCAAAGCGGAAAGATTCATTTGATGATTACCCATCCATACAATCGGTGAAGTACTAGTTGGACTCACGACTCAGAAGAGAAAAGGACACCGTGACGCCCGCGGCCAAGAAATGTACTAATTTTGAAATCATTTTCAACCATTTTTTTAAAGAACGAGGTTTTCAATTTGTCTCTTAATAATACTTCATTTACAGTTCATGATACCACGTATATTTGACAGATGGCGTTGATCAAATTTAAAAAAAAAAATTTATTTTTGGTACATTCATTATATACCTATATTGTTTCCCAGGGTTGAGATAATGGGGTATTTTTGACACGACACTTTTGGTAGGCTCCAGAAAGATCCACGAACAAAAGTATAAAAGTTACAAAAACCGATCTAAACTCATTTGATTGATTAATGACGTTTCTATATTACGGAGGTATGTTTATGTATTACGGAGGTGTGCGCGTGCGCATGTATGTCGTACGTATTGACGTTCGAATGTGTGTGTGGGCTCGTGTAAGATCATTATCTTGACTACGTAATCTTGTAATCACTGGTTTGATTATATATTTTTTTTCTATTAGCTTTGATATCGTGGTAGGTGGGTGATAGCTGGTCTTCCGAAAGCTGTTCTATCTTTTTGGTCATCATTTGTCTCAACTAGGCTGATGCAAACCGTGTTAGATGATTTGACAGTTGCCTAACAAACTGTTGCCGTAAACTGCTAACGCTGTTGTTGTCTTGCCGACGCGAAGATTCTGCATCCTCCGACAGTCGTTTCTCCTTTAGACTATTCGCTGAGAAAACGTCGATGGGACATTTTACCTATGGATGTTTCGCATTAATTAGTTTTGACGACAGGACTTATCAAGCTATGGAATATTTACCAGATCGTTCTATCTGTGATTGTTTCGAATTAGACTTTCACTCTTTGAATACAAAACCACCAAAACCTTTTCTCTTTCTATAAAGATATGATGAAAGAAAAGGTTTTAATTTAAGACCGAGAAAAGGAGACGAAACGTGTTGTCAGTCCAAATGAGAAACGATTGTCGGAAAGTTGTAAAATGTATCGCAAACCATCTATAACGAAAAATTAATCAATCCAATGTAATTTAGTCAAATTAGGCTACTAAATAGCACTTTTTGAAGGTCAAATAATATTGGACAGCACCCAGTTTCGCCCACCCTTCACCGCTTCCTAAATGCTTGAAGAAACGGCGCAACAAACTCGTCAGCAGCACGCTGTCTTTCCGTTTAAACATTATTATCTTTTAACAGTCCAACAATCTCGCACGCTCTTGTCATTTGTTATAAGTAAAATAATAGGTAATTAATACATAATGTTTGCATGCACACACACATACAAACATCACGCTATTATGTGTCAAAATTTATCAGTTATTTAGTCGCGAGAGTAAATTGAATGAAGATTTTTTTTGAGATCTTTTGACCTACTATTTTTAATTTTGTATATTACTTTTATTAGGGTAATGCTCTCTGGATACATCAATTAGAATTATAAATGATGACTTTTGATAATATTTAAGTACCTACATAGTAGTACATAGGTTTTTTTTTTTGAATGCAGAGATCATCATCATCCTAGCCTTTTCCCAACTATGTTGGGGTCGGCTTCCAGTCCAACCGGTTTCAGCTAAGTACCAGTGTTTTAGAAGGAGCGACTGCCTATCTGACCTCCTCAACCCAGTTACCTGGGCAACACGATACCCTTTAGTTAGACTGGTTGTCATACTTTTCAAGCTTCTATCTGTAACGACTATCAAAGATGTAGGAATAACAGCCGGGACCCACAATTTAACATGCCTTCCGAAACACGGAGGAACTCGCTATGACAAACATGGTCACCCATCTACGGACCAACCGCGTCAAGCATAGCTTAACCTGTGATCGAATCACTTATGCGGTTATAGCTCAGCCACGAGCTTTTGAATGCAGAGATGTGAAATGAAATCATTTATTCTGGAAGTAGGATATATCTGCATTTGAATGTGTTTGACTACACGGATAGTCGAGTGGTTGAGGTCACCACGCCATACCTACTGAGCGCGACGTGTCACGGGTTCGATCCCCGCGTTGGACAAGCATTTGTGTGATCTATGAATGCTTGTTCTGAGTCTGGGTGTCTTTGTACAAGTGACTTGAAAGTTTGTGAAATTCTCGCGGCACGAGGAATAAATTCGGGAGTCGTTTTAATAAAAGAACTTTAATATGCGATCACCCATCCACAACCTGACCTGACCTGCTTTGCTTAACATATCAAATTTATTCCCGATATACAAAACAAGCACGCATCATGCGCGCACGCATGCGTGTTTTGTTATTGAGAGGTAGGGTTCACAGAAGAGGCGATATCGTTGATTACATGTACGGATAGCAACATAGGTTATGTTCGGTTAACTGTTATTATAAATATAATATTATAAAGATTATGGTATTTCCTAAAAATACTATAAAATGTGTATTTTTATTAAAAAACGGTGAAATTCTAGAATGATCCCACTGTGGGTTAAGCATAGAGAAAAAAATATTTATAACAAAAACTGGTCACCCATCAAATTAATGACCATACCAAACGTTTCTTAACCTCGATGTTTATTTTCATGATTTGTTGATATAGCAAAAATTTAAGCCTTCTAGCTAGTAAGATTCATGTGAGACAGGTACGTGGACGAATTTCGGAAGGTAAGGTACCGTACGGAATACTAAAAATAATACGAATCTCGCTCAAAGGAATATAATCCTAGTGTCAGGGAGGTTTTACGAACAATCTCAAGCACAAAGACACCCAGACCTGCAGCAAGCGTTAGTGGAATCTATGTGTTCTTTGCGGGGATTGAACCCGCAGCACTGTAAACTACTCCACTTGAGAAGATTATTATCCGTTTAAATGTTCAATTATTAGGTCTTTTCGTACCTTTTTGGTACATCATTTAATTAACAATTCCGACTCAGCACAGATTGCGAAAAATGCGATGAATAAACAATAACACTAATTAAAGAAAGCATGATTAGGCACATAAAGTATTAATCACTTCAACTCATATTAAATTCAGTCATTGGTTGTCTGTTTGTAAATAAACTTAAAAAAAGCAAGAAATTTTTCATTTGGCTGTAATTTTTCTGTATGATTCTCAAAAAATCCCAAAAATTTAAGTTTTTACGTTAGTATTTAACGAAATTGTATTATAAATTATTTTATTAAAAATAAATAACCTAAAAAAATTGTCTTCAGCTCCAAATAGGTTATAACACTACCAGGGTAACATTAATCAATGAAAGTGTATGATATATTAACAGAAGTTCATTATAATACAGATAACAGACAATTATGCAATTATTACTATCAGCTTTATGTAATAATATAACTATGACTATATATGATGGCTGATATTAATGATAGATAGCCTGCATTTAAATTAGAAAAGCATGGCCAAAGACTTATCAAAATAAAAATATATTAATCCAAAAAAGACGATAGCATAGCACTATTTCAATTTAAATGTAAATTATGTAATAATGTTTACAGAACAATGTGAGACCAAGATAGGTAGGCAACAACATAGCACTTTTTTATTTTTTAATGTTATATATGGAACATATTTTTTTTTAGTTTCTTTTTTTATGGATAGCATGCTGTGTCATTTAAAACCCAATATCTTTTTCATAGCAGAGCACTTAGGATCCAATGCATTTTTATTTTATTTAGCAGATATCTTTCATCATTTTAGTTTTGTATTTGGCTAGAAATATAGGGTTTCAATAAGATTCTAAATCTCTATGCTGCCCTCTTAGAAAACAACTTGAAAATTAACCCAACCCAAAAAATAAATTAATCATCTGTCAAACAGATATATCTTTTTGAATAGTTGCAAGACTTTTGGTCAAGCATTTATTTGCTATCAATAGATTTATCACCAGATAAAATTAATCCAGAAAATTAGGGATAATCTGTTGTCTTTCACGAGGAAGATAAAATAAAAACTTCTTTCTTTCTTTCAGTTTTTTGCTCATGTTTTTTTTTTTATAAAAAGCATTGTACTGTGTTTCTTTTCTACCTATGTTTATTAATTTTAATTATAGTATATTTTTAATGATCACCACCTACCATTGCTTTTTTACCAGTAATTTTCACTTTCAAGTTAACATGGAGTAAATTATCGAATATCAGGAGTTCCCATGTTATTTATTTGAAAAATAATTCAGAATGTGGCTTTTTTGTAGCCATTTCCAAAATTATATTGTTTGAAACCGTCTTATCAGATTCATCAGTTTTTTTTTTATAGAGCATGCACCTATCTGACCTCAACAGCCCAGTGTAAAACATTTCAAACTGTTATTCCTAAATAATATACAGATTAGATAACAATAATTGCTTCTTGATTTGAAATAAACAAGTAATAATTTTTAAGCAATCTTTAACGAGATTCTTATAAGGTATGTTAATTTTTTATTTAAAAACTCAGAAAAATATTTAAACTAAATTATAACTATTAGTACAAATATGTAATATTTTTATAAATTATAATGACGAAGTTAAACTTGTAGCATTTAGGTTAATATAATTTATATCTAGTGTTAATTTATGTAAATTACAGGTAATTTAAATTTTGCCAATAATAGTGGATCAATCATGACATTAGCATAATTTTCATGAGTTACTTTTACGTATTAATAAAAATTTTCATACATAACTTCTTCGGCGAATATTTAGAAACTTTTCAAACGCGTAATTTATATTTTCACTTCGTGCATAGACTATTAAAAGAGAGTTCGTTAAGACAACTCTAAAAAAACGAACTATTTTTATCCACGCCGATAGGCAGAATGGAACGATCAACGACGTGTCTAAGAAAATAAAAAAGTAATAAATACTTACGGATTAAAAAAAAGTTGATGCGGTACGCCGGATGCACGGACAAGCACTTTTATCACTTAAAATGGCACTAAAAACTTGTATTACGATGTAATTGCACAGTTTTCTAAACGCCGATAATATTTACGAGTATATTACCGCATAGTACATGTCTGCGCGGGTAGAGAATTCAAATGAAAATAGTTTTGTAGGTTACAAAACGTCAAACTTGCTAGCTTTGAAGGTCACCTTGAACTGACAGTCGGGTTGTCAGGTAATAAAACAGCTGGTTGAGTTTCGGAACGATTGAAAAAAAACGTTGGCCTTTTAACGAATTTACAATAATATCATAAGTTATATATTACAAAACTTAACGGAATGATGTTCCTAATGTTTTTATTAATAAGTAGGGTTTGAACATATTTCACATTTCAAATTTTTCTGCGTGTAAATGGATGTAGATTGTACCTGTGTCTTGTAGACTTGTTTTGTGCGGGAATCGAACCCGGAAACTATCGCCTATTATCATTTGTTGAACTCCTTGCCTAACCCGTGATTACAGTAATAAATTGAAAATAAAGAGTTTTGATAAAGAACACTGTTTTAATATTCTCGTTTCTATATTAGTTTGTTGCGCCATTTGTTCAGCCGAAGATGTTGCAGTCAATAGGGATGATGACAATTTTTTTTTTGCAGTGTCCGTCTTGTAGTTTTTTGTATAATAATGGATACGTATTTTTTAATTTGTCCCGCAAACATAAATTGACCAAATTACAGTGAATGAAACTTACGCGTGACGTCACGATTGAGTATAAATTTTACTCTATCGTTACGTCACAAGCCCCCTCCTAAACTTTAAAGCAGTTAATCTTTGTCAATTCTAGTTTTTCTGAAAAAGGAAAAAATACGTGTCTCATACTTTTCAATTATCTAACTGAAGGACTAACGAGATTTTTCTTTTTATACCAGTCGTCACCCCTATTGTTTCCTTCTAATTTAAATAAATAACTCTTGATTTTGACTTCACTACCTTTGAACATCAGATTTAGTGCTAACTACTAATAATGACTTTGTAAAGCAGATCCAATATAGGGCATTGATCACCAACTGCTTATTTTTTGGCATTTCCAGGTGTCAATAATTAGAATCCAGTTTTCCTGAAATACTTTCCAGAACATATCGGCATTTTTGTATTAAAAGCATAAACAATTTGGCCTACAATCTAGATGTAATAGAGTTTTGCTACCGTATTATTTAGAATTACTTTTATATTTTTTCATGGAAATAAACAGATTTAAAATTTATTTTACAAATTACTTGTAAAAGGTTAGGGATTTGCGTAAACGCCGGTTAAAAGTTCAACTTTCAAAATCAAAATCAAAAAGTTTTTATTTCAAATAGGCCGTTTCTCAGGCACTTTTAAAACGTTACATTACTGACTCTAGTTGCACGGTTCCAAACTGTCATTCTTATGGAGAAGAACTGGCAAGTAACTCCATAAGTTACTCTCTTAACCGGCGTTTACGCAAATCCGTAATCGACTGCCAAGTCTACTACAAAATAGTAGCATTAGAAAAAATATTTTTTTAAAGAAAACAAAAAGGAACAGTTCACAGAGTTTTTATTCAACAAATAGTACAAATTATTTACAACGTAACAAGACATATCACACTTTTAAAGTATTTTTTACGTTTACCTTTTTAAAGATTAATAAAAGCTTAAAATAAACGGTTATTCTTAATTTAATACTGTTTTATTTAAAAGGTTAAATGGCACTTAGTGTAAATTCTTAATTTTAATTATAAACACGTATCGTATTAATATTATAAACGCAAAAGTTTGTATGTATGGATGTTTGTTCCTCTTTCACGCAAAATATTCTTCTATTTTATAAAAAAATACTTTGAATGAGTTTTCTTAGCTTAAATTAGTTTAAGGGTGAGTGATACATTTTTGTTTAATGAAATTATATTTTACGTCTTTCACGTAACGCCTTCAGCCTCAAACTAAGCAAAGCTTGTATTATGAGTACATCCAGACAGAAAAATGATAGTGCTCATCGCACAAATATTTGTTCTGGGTGGGAATGGAATCCACGACCTACGGTAAAGCAATGAGGGCCACTAACAACTAGACCGGGCCAGTAAATTTTATTCTTTTTCAGGTCATTAGCAAAGTATAATCCAAAAATCTACAATTTATTACTAGTAATTAGTTTAATATCGGTAACAAGTACTTTTAGACATTTTTAAAACACCCTGTAAGCCCTTAATTTACAGAAAGAATTAATCTAGACTCAAAGGCGGACTGCCATCGAAATCATCAGCAAAATGATCAACATGACTATCATCTTTCACATCAAAATCAATTTTGACTGGATCTATACTTTTTACATAAGTTCTATTCAAAATCACTGGGCTATCTCCCACATTTTCGGGAGAATTTTTCTCATTGGCAACATTCACACAACTGTCAGATTTCGAGTTTGACAGTTCGTGTGTTGTTTTAGATTGATTGTTTTTAGTTAATAAAGGACTTTTATATGAATTCGAAGCACTTTTTGATTTATTTATAATATGTAGATTGGTCAATGGCGGTGGTTCCCCATACATTTTTAATTTAGCTATTTTTTCGTTGACTTTACGCTTTCTAATTAAGACTTCTTCTGATAGATTTTGTGTGTCTGTCTGTCTGAATGTAGACTCAAAATCAAGGCCGGTTAGGTTGAAATTGTCATCCGTTTTCGGTCTAGCTAAAGGCGAATCGATAAATATTTTATTTCTAGACTGATTATAATCGCTATTATTAAATCTATAAGGGGATATATTTTCAGCATTATTTTTGTTAGAGGAATAGTTATTTTTAATTTCTATACATTGCTCACAGAATTTTCTTCGATCGAGTGATAAAAACATTTTATTTAAATCATCAACTATTGTTCTAGCATTTTCACTTTTCGGCGTCTTCGTAAAATACGAGAACTCAGTTACGCGAAAATGCGGTATAGTTTTCCTAGTGTTGCCAGCCCGTTTTTGTAAATTCACACAGGAGACGATTTGACCGGTATCCAAAACATTATGGAAACCAAATTTCTTTAGTCCTCCCCAAAAATTTATACAGATTATATTTTTATCAAAATCAGCTAAGTAAACATTTTGGAAGGGTTGTTTAGTCGAATCGAAGTCCGAAATCGATGGATCGATTTGAAATATCATGCCTACGGTATCGATTTCGTTGTAATCGGTGGCCATGGCTGGGTTTTGGGCTAGATCTTTTATGGTGTAACATTTGCGTTTAAGTAGACTTGTGTATGGTTTAATTTTTTCTACGTCTTTGTATTTTGAAGCACTGAATATTGATTGTCTGCCGGCTGATATTTGAATTTCGGAGTATCTGTAATAAGGGCAAAGTACATATAAATATAAATTAATATGTTTGTGTCAGTTCGTTAAACTGTTGGGCCCAATTTGGACCCTAAATGCGGAACAAGGACCCCACCAATATCTATTCGTATTCATCATCCTAGCCTTTTCCCAACTATGTTGGAGTCGGCTTCAAGTCTAACCGGTTTCAGTTAAGTACCAGTGTTTACAAGGAGCGACTGCCTTTCTGACCTCCTCAACCCTGGGCAACACGATACCCCTTAGTTAGACTGGTTGTCAGACTTTCTAGCTTCTGACTACTTGTAACGACTGTCAAAGATGTAAGAATAACAGCCGGGACCCACAATTCAACGTGTCTTCCGGAACACGGAGGATCTCGTTATGACAAAGAAGGTCACCCATCTACGGACCAACCACGTCAAGCGTAACTTAACCTGTGATCGATTAACTTGTGCAGTTGAAGCTTAGCCACGAGCTCCTATTGGTATTGTAACAAATAATGGTATATGCTTACCTAACAGCTGTGGGTACTACGTTCATAATATCGATCCAAGCGCCCTCTTTAATGATTTCTTGTACTTCCTCTGTCGGTTTCCATATTGACATCATGCCTAAAATACAAAAAAGATAGATCAAAAGCGAAAACCAAATACTTATTTTTTTTTTATATTCTAGAATTGAATAATGTTTTCATGTATACACGGTGTTTTTTTAGTCGTCTTACAAAAGCAGCCCAGTTCATGTATCCAAGGACTAGAACACGTCCATGATAAAAAAATTGGTATTTATGACATTTAAATAAATTTAAAATGTAATTTTTATTCAATATTATGATGCAATTCGTAGTTTTTAGAAACACAGCTCTGTTGCGAGCGCGGTCCGAGGCTTGTAACAATGGTGAGGGGCGCGGGCGGCGGCGTTTTTTTCATTTTTAAGAGTATATTTCAGATTTTTCTTCTTTTATTTTTGTTCGAACTTATTATCATAGTTGATGATAAAAAAATAATAATCGCGCCTAGGGGTATTTTACGTCGCATACATGAACTGGGCTGCTTTTGTAAGACGACTAAAAAATCACCGTGTATAAGAAAAAAAAAGTCAAATAGGTTTTGTATAATGGGGTATTTCACTAAAAAAATTTATGCAGTCCGTCAGATAGGTTTCCCAAAAATATTGAAAACGTATTTTTAATTTTATCACATCATAAAAGAGTAGGTAAGGAAGATAAAAATAATTATATTTTATTTCAAATAGGCCGTTTTCCAAGCACTTTTAAAACGTTACAAGAATGACTCTGGTTGCACGGTTCCAAAGTGTCATTCTTATGGAGAAGAACCGGCAAGAAACTCCATAAGTTAATCTCTTAAAAACAAATAACCTATTGTTGTAAAATCTATGAAATTGAGATAGTTATAGTAAAGCTAGCTTTTCGCCCGCGGCTTCGCCCGCGTCGAGGTTGGTTATATCGCGTTTCCAAGAGAACTCTTCAAAAATTCAGGATAAAAACTATCCTATGTTCTTTCTCAAGGTCAACTCTATCTCTTTACAAAATTTCATTAAAATCAGTTCAGTGGTTTAGACGTGAAAGCGCAACAGACAGACAGACAGAGTTACTTCGCATTTATAATATTAGTAGAGATTAATTAATTTTAAAATTCTGTCACCTTTAGTCACAACAATTTTCTCTCTATCTTCTACACCAGCCACTCTTATCTTCAACAACGTTACCACGTTCCTGTTTACATTCACACCTGCTGTCTCCATCTTCTTTCTAATTCTCTTCTGTATATCTTCTAGAAGATGTTCCCTGCGTTTCGTTGTGTGGGCTTCTAAGAGACGGGTTTGGGATGATGTTAAGTGTGCCTGGAATAATAGAAAAGTATTAATTTAGACGGGCAGAAATGTTTTTCAGCAGTCAGCATGTCATTCTTCTGTACGATTGCATCACTAAACTCCTGCTAAACGGCTGAACCAATTCGAATGAGTTTGTATTTTAGATTCACAAATCAAAAAGTCAGCCTTGTAGTACGAAGTTGTGTGTGTTTGTGAACGTGTTTATTTGTTACCTCTTAACGCTTAACGGGTGGGCCGATTTCGATGAAATTTGTTGTACAGGTCACCTTGGGCAAGCGGCGAGACGACCTTGGATTAACACTTTACATAAGCTAATTTTATCCGACTTCGTTAAACTGGAATTCAAACCAGCATCCTCATCACCACAAGTTCTATAATCCTACCATTTAAACCTCATAATTTTATACTTACTCTGAATTCAGCTGGATCTCGGCTGTTCTTCATCAGTTTAGCGATTTGCGAGCCGCTGTCCAGACATGTTCTATTGCAAGAATCTGTATAGCCTTCGGAATCCTGCGACTCCTGAAATTATTAACAGTTCGAACTTACAAGCAACCTGATATAAATGTACTGTATTTATATCTATACTAATATATAAAGCTGAAGAGTTTGTTTGTTTGTTTGAACGCGCTAATCTCAGTAACAACTGGTCCAAATTGGAAAAAATCTTTAGTCTTTAGGCTATAAAATATAATAATTATAGACATTTTCTTTACCTGATCAGCGAACTCCTTCTCCACTTCTTCATATAACTTCTCCATGATGCCCTGCCTTTCTGCTTCTGTCTTCATCTGATGCAAATGTTCTAAACGTTCTGATCTTGTCACTGCAAACAAAAACATATTTTTTTATTATTATTATTTGTTTAATAACGTCCTTGGTTACGCTTGATACGGTCAGTCAGTAGATGGGTGACCATCTATTTTTTCACAAGTTATCCGTGTTTCGGAAGACACGTTAAATTGTGGGTTAAACGTTGTGACGTCACTTACCAGTACGTTAAATTGAGCTGTTATTCATAGATCTTTGACAGTTGTTACGGATAGTCAGAAGCTAGAAAGTCTAACAAAGGGGTATCGTGTTGCCCTCGTAAGCGTTACCGCTTAGCTAGTACGGTTCATGAAACGGACAGACAGAAGGTCAGACGAACAGACAGCAGAGCGTCAGTAATAGATTTCCGCTTTTCCGGATACGGAACCCAAAAATTTATACACTTAATATTCCCACCGATATTTCTTGGTACGAATTTGAAAAATACTTGAAACCATCTCAGTTTACAAAAAAAAAACCATATTACCTAATTAAAAATAACTCACCAGTACTCCCATCTTCAAATTTCTCAACGTACATAGCTGGATAGACTCTGGTCACAAAAACCATAAGCTTCGACACTTTCCCGCCATCCAGTTTGACAGCTGACAGCTGCGACAAGATGGCGCCGTTGCCATGGTAACCGAGGCGGGCGTCCCAGCGAGCGCGGCGGGTCGAGTTGCCGAAGATCTTTAGACGGACCGCTGATGTATCCTGGGAATAATTTTGTAGTTGCTCCAAATCAGAAAAAAAATAGGAAAAATTCTCAATACTCAATACTTTATTGCTTCCATAATGGTAGTTAGGGGTGGTAATTTTAGGTACAATGAACAATTATGGACCCCGAAGGGCAGAGCATTATCGTAGGAGAGAGGAAGACTTTCTATCTGACGTATGTTTTTTTATTATCGTATATTTTATGTGTTTTTCCGGCGTGTGTGTTTCTAAAAAAATATCATCGCACAACCGTAATCTGAGATTTTAACATTAATTTCAACAAACATAAGGAAAGCTGGATAAATATAAAACCAAACGGTATTTTTGATTTCTCACTTTGATTTTGAAGAGAGGAGAAAATTTCACTGGCCTGTTGGTCTAGTGGTTAGTGACCCAGACTGCTATACCGTAGGTCGTGGATTTAATTCCCACCCACAACTGTTTGTGTGATGAGCACGATCATTTGTTCTGTGTTTTGGTGTAATTTATCTACGAGTATATCATGTATGTATTAAGAAATATATAAGTATGTTTATCAGTTGTCTAGTACTCATAATACAAGCTTTGCTAAGTTTGAGACTAGATGGCGTTGTGTTAAAAGTTGTGCAACTTTTTATTATATATTTATTGACTTACCTCCCAAGGCGAGACTCCTTGCTCACAATTAACCAACTCGGCCCCGTTGGTGACGATTTTAGTCCCAACAGTGATTTTGCCATCACAGACCAACTGTGCTAACATTTTGTCCGGAGTAGACATGATGCAGTACCAGCCATCCGTTAGTAGAAGTTCTAGATTCGTTGTTGATGCACTGAAAGTTTAAACATTTTAAATACTATTTTTTTCAAAAGATAAAGGTATATAAAGGTAAACATCTGCACGGATAGCCGACAGGTTGAGGTCACCACGCTAAACGCTCCTTATGTCGCGGGAGGTTTCACAAACATACAAATCACATGCACAAAGACACCTAGACCCAGAACAAGCATTCGTGAATCACACAAATGCTTGTCCTACGCGGGGATCGAACCCACGACACGACGCGAACAGTGGGTTTGGCGTGGTGACCTCAACCACTCGGCTATCCGTGCAGTCATAAGATTAAGAAACAGGTGGTGCTTTCAAAACTTTGGTGGGTGACAATTTTTCTTTCAAGTATTTTTCTTTAGGAAATTATCTGTAAATCTATACTAATATATAAAGCTGAAGAGTTTGTTTGTTTGTTTGAACGCGCTAATCTCAGAAACTACTGGACTAAATTGAAAAAAATATTTTTGTATTGAATAGACCATTCATCGAGGAAGGCTTTAGGCTATAAACCATCACGCTGCGACTAATAGGAGCTAAGATACAATGGAAAATGTGAAAAAAACCGGGCAGGTATATCTAAATCATAACTTATATCTTCTACCCACGGGGACGAAGTCGCGGGCAACAGCTAGTATATTATAAAAATAATATTACACATAGCAACATTTAACACGTACCTGGCAACGCTAACTCCATCAACATAGACCCCAGCGACACACAACACCATAGTTTTAGATGGGACATCATCTTTTTCCAAAATTTTCCTTAAAACCGGCCTCTGAGCATTATATAACTCTTTATCATATCTGAATTTCAATTGATCCATAACATTTCTTGCATTGAACTTCAAGTTAAATTTAACCTCATAAGATATTAACTTCCAGAGAATTAACTTAAAATGGTTATCTAACCAACCGTTAGGTATCAGTTTATTATTAACTGAATTTGTAAATAGATCTTTGAATAAATGTAAATTTAATTTTGAATCAGTTAAATTATTTCTTTCATTTATAAACTCGAATTTTAATAAATTTTCAAAGTTAAATTTTAGTATATAAGGATCAGTAGTAACAGAGTTTGTTTGTTTTAATTTTTGTAAATCTTTTAAAGTAAAACATTTATTTTTCTTATAATCCTCTGTGAAATTAATTCCTGTGACATTTTTATTAATTTTCTCGACTGTTTTAAAACATTTTGGTTGTTTTTGAGAATATGGTGTGACAAATTTCTTTCTTTTTTTAGCTTTAGGGCAAGATAAGATCGGGCTGCCAGATCTCTTTGATGTAACTGCCGTCTTGTTAAAATCTTCAGTATGAAGGCTTTCTTCAAAGTCATTTAGTATTTGCGTATCCAATATTTCGTTAACAATTATCTTTTCTTTGTTAATTTCAGATGTATCTATTTCTGAAAAACATCTTTTGTTTCTTATTGCACCATTATCTGTATTTTCTTTAACACCTATATCTAAATTTCTTTTTTTAATAAACTTAGTACTATCATTATCTTGTATTTTCATTTCGGCTGAAAAATCTTCAATTAAATGATGTTTTTTATCAAATTTAAAACTAAGAATTTCATCATCAAATATTTTTCTAGTTTCTTTCAGCGCTTTTTCAGATATTTTCACTTTATTATTACTTGCAGTTTTAAAACCTAGAAATTCAGGTTCTTTAATTTCTAGAAATAGCTCTTTGCTTTTTGCAATTGCTTCTTTTGATACTGAAACTGTTTTCTTGCTTGCTGTTTTGAAACCTTCAAAAATAGGACTGGATCTAGAATTTTTGATATCAATACCATCAGATAAATCATTTTTAGTTACTCTCTCACCATCTTTTTCGAATTTGTTAGTTAGATCATTATTAAAATCTGTATTTGGATCATTATCAATATCTTTAAATATTTTTTTAGTTTTTAGTAAGGCTTCTTTTGATATGTTTACCTTTCTATTACTTGCTGTGGTAAATCCTTGGAATTTAGGTGGGTTTTCTATCCCTTTAGCTATTTCCCTATCTTCATGTTCATATTTGTCGGTTGGATCATTAATAACATCAGTATTTGGATCACTTTCAATATCTTTAAATATATTTTTACTTTTAAGTAAGGCTTGTTTCGATATCTTTACCTTTTTGTTACTCGCTGTGGTAAATCCTTGGAAACTAAGTGGACTATCTTTCCTTTTATTTTCTCTATCTTTTTCTATAGTAGGATAGTCATCTTTTTCTTTGATCTTTATTTCATATTGATCTGTATCTTTGAAAATGTTTTTACTTTTAATTAATGCTTCTTCTGAGATTTTGACTTTTTTATTACTGGCTGTAGTGAAACCTTGGAATTTTGGAATCGAGATTTCTTTTACCGTATTTTCAATACTTTTGACTTCATTATAATTAATTTTTGTATTTGCTTCAAGTACATCTTTAATAATAGTAGGATAATAATCTTTTTCGGATTTATTTTCTTTAATTTGATTTAAGTCTTTAAATATATTTTTAGTTTTAGCTAACGCTGCTTTTAAAACTTTTATTTCTTTATTATGACCAGTTTTAAATCCAATAAAACCTAAAGGTGGTGGTACATCATCAATTTCTTCGAAAATTTCAACGTTGGCAACATTTTTATTAATCTCCTCTTCTGTTTTAGAACTAGCAACATTATCATCAATATCTTTAAATATGTTTTTAGTTTTGGCAATAGAAGTTTCTGATATATTGATATTTTTATTATTAGCTGTTTTGAAGCCAACGAATCTTGCTTTGTTTGTAAATGATTCATTGAAATCGATTGTTTGAAGGCTTTTATTTAAATCTTTATTTCTATCTAGATCTTCTACAGGATAAGGCTTTTTAATTTTTTTTTTATCATTAGAAAACTTGTTAGTAAGTCCTTTTTGACTTTTCAAAGATTCTTCATTATTTTTCGATGGAAAATCAAAATCTTCAGTATCTAGATTTTTGAAAATATTCTTCGTTTTAACTAAAGCTGTTTCAGATATTTTTATACTCTTATTATTAGCCGTTTTAAATCCGACAAAATTAGGCAAATCAGTAGAAGATTCATTAAAATCTTCATTTATCTCTTTTCTTGCCCTATCAATATTGTTGTCCTTTTTACAATCAACATCAATTTCCTTAAATATATCTATCGTTTTAGCTAAAGCTGCATCAGATATGGTAATCTTTTTATTATTTGCAGTTTTAAAACCTAAAAACTCTTTGCTAGTCGATGGCTGTTTAGCTGACAATTCTATATTTTCATTTATATCCTCTTTTTCATATTTTTCAGGTATTATTATATCTGAATCTAGATCTTTAAATATATTGGCTGTTTTAGCGAGAGCTTCTTTGGTGATAATAATATTTCTATTACTTGCAGTTTTGAAACCTTCAAAAATATTATTTTTATCCATATTAGTATTATATTCTTCTATATTTAATTTTTCAAGTGATTTTGGTTCTGTAGAGTCAATATTTTTGAAAATACTTTTTGTTTTAGCTAAGGCTTGTTTTGAAATTTTTATATTTTTGTGATTAGCTGTTTTGAATCCAATGAAAGATTTACTTGTCGATGGTTTATTTGAATTTATATTGTCTATTATTGTATCAATACTAGTTATTTCAATTACCTCAGCTGTTTTAGCGTCTGCTGTACGTTCGTTAAGTGTTTTGATCTCAGTAATATTTTCAGATAATTCATCATTAGTATCAACTTGAGTAAAATCGTTATCAAAATCGATATCTTTGACGTAATCTTGATATTTTTCTAAAGCATTATCATCTGTTTCATTTTTAATACCAACAACATTCTCTGTCTCAACTTTTCTTATACCTCCGTCTTCTTCTAGCGACATTTCAATATTTTCAAATTCTTGGATTATAACATCGTCTATGCTTTGAATGTCATTTGTATGATTTTTCATTATTTTGGTTTCTGGTTCATTAATGGTTTCAAACTCATCTTTATTAATTATTTCATTAATTAAGTTTTTATTTTCTTTTTTCGGTATTTCTTCAGTTTGTGATCCAAAATCTTCATTTAGATCTATATTTTGAAATACTTTGTTACATCTTGCAAGAGCTTTCTCACTGAGTTTAATATTTTTATTGCTAGCCGTTTTGAATCCTTGAAAATTACTATTAGACACAGATTTAATTTCAATTTCATGTTTTGTTATAATAACCGGTCTTTCTATTACTACATCTATATCCATATTATCAACTGCTTGTATATTACAAGCTAAACCAATTTCTGTTTCTCTATCAATAAGGTCTGCTTTCCTTTGCACATCTAACATATTTGCATCATCATCATTGCAAGCTGAATCAAGCCTTGTTGCTTTACCATTAAAATCTATATTCCTATGTCCTTCACATTTAGTTGCATCATTAGTACAAACTAAATCAACCTCTTTTTCTTCACAGCAAAGTTCTTTATTATCATTTGCATCATCATTGCATTCTAAATCAAGCTCTGTTTCTTTATCAATAAAGTCCATTTTTACATCTTTACTTTTGACATTACCATCACAGTTATTAACTAAGTCGGTGACAGTTATATCGTCGTCCCTTTCACTCACATTGCTTAATAGGCTTTTGGCTTGAACAAAAGATTCCGTGAAGACTTGTATGGACTTGTTACTAGCCGTTTGAAACCCCACAAACATTGTCTCATCCATATCCTTGACATTATAAAACGATGTTGCCAGAGCACACGTAAATGGTAGATCTTGGTAGGATTTTTGAACGAATTCCTCTTCATCAGAACTAAATAGTATTTCATCTTTTAATATTTCAGTATTCTCAGTTTTGGCTTTCTTTATTAGATCCTCAGATATTTCTTTGTCTAGTTCTAGAAATTGTATATCCAAGTCTGGATCTTCGACTATAAGAGATTTTATCTCTTTTCCATTATCATCTGTTTCATCAATTTGAAATTTAAGATTTACATCGTTTGTCAGTTTTTCTTTATCTGGTGGTAAAACCTCATTAACTTTAATTAGTAGCTCATTATCTAGAATTTGAGAATTAATTACGTGTTTAGCAGTATTTATGTCATTTGATTCGACGATCGGCATTGCTATTTGCTCAAATTTCTCAAATGTTTCTAGACTAACTACTAATGGTGTAGACGGTTTAGATTTTGGTTTGCTTTTCTGCATAAATATTGGACTAAGTGGCCTTTCTATGTCCTCGTCTTCAATTTCTATACATTGGTTTAGCATTTGACTGTATTCTTCAAATTGTGTATGTTCATCTGTTGCATGTTTAAAACCTTTATTTTCATCATTCTTGTCAAATAAATCAATCAAATCATCATCATCTGTATCCAGTTTCCTTTTATTTCTAATGATCAAAACATCATTTTTGAATTCCATTGCTGTAACTCTGTCATCGTTTTTAATGCCTGTGTCATTTTTGATGGAATTTTGCAACAAAGAAGCAATTTTATCATTTCTATTTACATTTAATGCTTCATTAGCACTTTCAGCATCTTTCATTCTTCTACTATCTTCTTCTATGTCCCTTTGATCTTCTGTCTCTGCCTGACGGAATGAGGAATCAAATTCCTCTGTCATACCAGCATGTGCGTCAATCAATTCTGCGTCTTCTATTACATTTATCAGTTGTGTGTCTGTTGCAAATTGGGTGTCAAACTTCATTGTTTGTTTTGCTACCTAGAAAGGACATGGAGAAAAAATAAATTATCATTATTTAATTTTCTTTTTAATTTGTTGCTGTATGTTTGTGTGTGTATGACTATTTCCCATTTCAAGCTATGTTCTTGTTAAAATGGATGGAAAGGCAAAAGTTGTTATAAACAGAGGGACAAAGCATGTGAAGGTTTAAAGACGATGAACAGGTTTAACTCAGATTATCTGT
This sequence comes from Trichoplusia ni, assembly GCF_003590095.1. NCBI lineage: Eukaryota > Metazoa > Arthropoda > Insecta > Lepidoptera > Noctuidae > Trichoplusia > Trichoplusia ni. The sequence continues at coordinate 7,804,880 of NC_039488.1, read as the reverse complement.
TCAAAAACTCCATTCATAAACTATAAGAAAAAATATTCTACACAAAGTGTGCATAAAAATAACATAGACTCCTGAGCAAATATAATAATTGTTCTTATTTATTTATTTATTTGTAATGGAAAACCAACAGCTACAATAAAATGAATATGAAACAATATAAGGGTACATACAGCCAATAACAGGTTTTCACTAATAGCAATAAAATAGTTCACAGATATTTAGCAAACTTATAATTGCACACATTATTGGGCATAGTCATTGTTGTGACTCTTAATAATGTCAATAAAAATCTGTCATTTTTAACTCTCTGAACTCACTTGCCAACTCACTATTCGCGATAGTCACAAATGTCACTATTTGAACAGTAGATAATTCCATCTTTAAGAATCATATTCTTAAAAAAGTTAAACAAATCTACTTATTATTGTATGAATTGTGTTGAAAAAATTCAAACATGAATAATAATTGATTTCTTTTAAAGGAAATTTATACTTATTATGTGCTTTTCAAGTTAGTCTAAAGTAAGTTAATAGTTAACTTAAGTATTTTTCTTTTATTTTTAATTGTCATTCTGTGTACACATGCTAATGAGATAGAATGTCAAACAAATGAGATATGATGTATTTATTGTACTATTTTAGTGCTTGTACCTATTTAAGTGTGCATGAAATAAACAAATTAGGTATATCACTCACCTCTTCGTACGCCGGTAAGTTATTAACACTTAAAAACGTCGATTTCTTTAACTGGTTCAACTTTTTATCACATTTACCAGATTTTAAAGAATCCGCAACTTGTATGGCTTTCATTTGTAATGAAACACTCGATATCACATCTTGAGGCTTATATATAGTCGTATTTTGCTGCTTATTGCTATTATATAAAGTTTTAGGAGTTTTTGTACTTTGTTTTTTTAATTCAAACTCAAAACTCTCTATAGCGTTTGTCATATTTATAATGTAATTTAACACCGGAGAAATTGAGATTGTATAAGTATGTGGTTAAAACTATAAAATATTTTGGTTTAATTAAATTCTGTTTGGCTTAGAGCATGAAATAAATTTAGCGCGAACATAATAATTATTTTTTCTGAAATTGACATCATGTTGACACTTGTTTTGTACTAAACGTTCCATTATTCCAAGAAAAGTTTCAATTGAAATCTTTAACTTCTGAATATGTTTTTTTCTTGTACTGAACAGTGCCCACTTACTCGAACTTAAAGAATAAAAAGTGCTTTTTGAAACAATGCTAATGAAAGAATTAATTTCGGGAGTTTTTTATGGATATTCAATTTTAGGCAAACTGTGAATTTTTATTACGTGAAATGAAAAATGTTATCGTTCTGAAAAACTTATTGGAAAAAAATATTATTTAAATGAATTCAATTTATTCCATTTATAATATCAAATTGGAAACTTACGCTATAATACTTTAAAACTAAAGGGTTAATCGTTACAGTTAAAAGATTTGTTTGACTATACTTTCAAAAAACGTTACCTTTCCTTGTGTATCTGTGCATGTTTCGACTTCCAAACGAATATCAAGCGCCTACAGCTATAGCCGTGCCTCGATAATTTTCGTTTTACAAGTGAAAATAACAATTTATCTTCTAAAACAATCAAATACTTATAAAAACCTAGAAGAAACTCTATAATACTCCTCGAAAATGGTAAGAGAAACTGTATCTTCATCGCTTTCTGTTAAATAATAATGGCGGGTAAAACTAGGTTATGATGTTATATTATTCGCTTTTCAGTCTCATACAATTTTGTTGGTGCAACCGGGTCCGAGGCCAGAAACTAGGACTTATTCTGACTATGAGAGCGTCAACGATTGTATGGAGGGTGTATGTAAAATATATGAAGAGCATTTAAAAAGACGGAACCCGAATACGCCGACAATAACTTACGATATCTCGCAATTATTCGATTTTATCGATCAGGTAAGCATTTTATTTACTAATTCTAATAAAAACATGAGATAACACGTTTATAATTATTTTTCAGCCGAATTTGATTAACGTTAACAATTCTTACGTGACTTTTTAATGGAATACTATGCTTGTGAAAAAATTGCACGGTAATATCTTCTAAAATCGATGCAGCGATCAAATAACAGATTCAGATAACTTTCCGTAACAAGTATATTATCAAATCGCTTATATTATATATTTGTAATTCTTAAGACTGCTCCTATAAGACTTCTGCTTACCCATGAAAAGCATAGAAAAATCTAGAAATATTCATGTTTATTATATTTTGTCTTGACCGAAAATTTGTGATGGGATGTTCTTAATGGTTGTCGTAGAAAAATTGCATAATGTAATCATATTAAATAATGTTTTACCCACAACCAAGTACTTGTGGATCTAGATTTTCCATTATATTTAAACCAGGGATGTTATGGATATATAATATCGGAACCAGATACGGATATGAATATTTGTAAAATATAGTATCGGTTTCGGTTACGGTTATGGATATTCTATTATTTCGGATATCCGTATGGATACCCATAACTACAATGATTTAAACCAGTCCATCTCTGTCCATTGCTGGACGTGGGCTCCCCAAGTTTCACCACACCAAACCACCTTCTTTCTGCTTCCATTTCGAAGCCAGTTGTTCATCATGCAACTAAACAATTGTGGTGATCAATATTTTTTCCTTTCGAAGAGGTGTACTCAGAATATAATAAGTAATTTTAGATGTAATAACATTAAAGTTGCTTATTTCATCTCATGAAGTGCCGGACAATTGTTATTAAAGATTTTCTTCATCACTAATTAAACTGACTTCCTATTTCAGCTGGCCGATTTAAGTTGCCTAGTCTACCAGAAATCAACAAACACATACGCTCCATACAACAAAGACTGGATTAAAGAGAAAATATACGTATTACTACGTCAGGCAGCAGGGCAAACCGATTAGGGTAATATATTTAGTACGCAGAGTAACGAACGTATGGAGTGTTGCAGACGAGGTTATAGAACTGTATATGGGTAGTGGTTAACATCTTGAGTAAAATACTTACGGTATACCGTAATATCTCTTTAAACGGTAGTACAAATGTTTGTAAACTTAATTATTCTGTAATTAACCTTATAACTTTGATGTTAAGGGTTAAAGTAGCATCATTGTAGATTGGTTGATTTGATTATTTGTCAATGAGGACAAGTAAATCTCGTATACTTGACAACTTTTGCTTTGTTATACAGAGGTAATAAGTTACAAACCCAAAGTGAAGCTATCAGCAAATTATATACTGGCATTTCTCGCAGGTTATAAGGCTCATAAGGAATAATTTCCAGACAGGGGCCATAGAATCTGGAGCCCTAGTTTTTAAAAAGTTTCTAATGTGATTTATTTCAATACAAATTCTATAAAAAGTATATACCAAGATGTCTGCTCAATGGTGTGTTTTAACCTAAGATATTTTCAGTGTAATATATTTTTTTTCTGCAGTGCATTTGCTTAAATAACTCATATTGTTGTTGGAATACACTCATGTTTGTGTCTTGATGTTTTTGCTACACCTTGTGTGATAAATCTGTATAATTTAGACTAACTTTACTCATATATCACTATAAAGTGCTGTGTTATACAGTCATGGTTCGAGTTATGTAGCTTGAAAAAGCTTCTTGCAAAAATAAGCATCAATTTTGTAAAATGGCCGTCTAAATGTTATTTTAATATTAATGTTTTGGAAATGCTGTTTTTGCTGTTGTGTTGTAAACAATGCTTGGGTTTGAATATTGTTGGCAATATACAATTGTGATTGGTCAGTAAAGTTATCTTAATAATATAATCTCAATGGTTTTGCTATGAACATCCTTGAATTTAATTAATATTTGGCACTAAGCATAGCAATATACTGTAACATTCTCAAATAAAAGATTAAAATCTAAATAAACACACATTCTGTTCAATAGTCCTTGGTTGCTATGGCAACGAAATGTGTCAATACATTTTCACATTGCACCATGACCCTAATTGTCATTATAGCAATACATTCTTACATTGTCAATAATACTTTTAAATTTTAAAAATACATTTTTACATAAGTAGAGTTGACTCTCTATCAGTGTGTGGATTCAACAGCATAAATTGATACAATGTTTGCTGACTTTGGCGTGGCTTTCGACGAAAAAAAGTGTTTAGTCTATAAGACAGATTTTCAAAAACTATTGGAATCATTTTTTTTCCTTTTGTTTTGTTGAATGAAGGTACATTAAAACAAAATCTCGCGTGACGTCACTTACCAGTACGCTATTTACTGGCATGTGATGTCATTAGCCCCACTACCATAAATTACATTTTCTCAAGTGCGTTTTACCTTCCGACATTTTTAATGATTCAATAATATGAAAAATACGTATTCAATATGTTTGGGAAATCTGTCAATCAAACTAATTTAGTCAAATACCAAATTATCTCTTAATTGAAGATATTATTGCAAGATATAATCATAGTCAAACTTTCCTTATATTTAAAGTATAAAGCATAGATATACAGAAAGGAGCTCTTAAACTAAAACAACTAAAATCAATAATCCTGACTATATTATTGTGTGATAAATTTGTATCTATTTGTAATGCTTCAGAATGATGATAAAACAGAACTGAAAGGCATAGTACGTTGGATTGTTATAAGCCTTTACCGTGCCTTTTACCATCAAATAAGTCGTTTTGTAACTTTGTAATACACATACAAATAGATTATAACTATGTTCTCGTGCTAGTCGCATCCTTAGAGTATACGATTTACTCCGACGTGTAAATGCTAAGCCCGAACGACGTTTTCAACCGTCTCCAAAAATTATGAGGTTCTCATTTCGCGTGTAATTTGTTTTCTAGTCCTAAGTTTTGAGGTCAGAACAAACCTCGGAAGTTTGGGCTGGATGAATAGATTCTACTGATTGTTAAATAGCTGTCATTTTTTTCCCATAATGCATTAAGATCAGTAGTTCATCATTATCATTATCATTTGTACTAAAAGAAATAGTGTATACCTCCCAGATTTCATACAACTTCTTACTCAAAATATGTGCGAGGCAAGATGGGGGAGAGAGACAAAAGACGGTCTACCTCTAACTAGATAACGATTTAATATAAACCTTAACTACGTTGACATACGGTGGAGAATAACTTCGCACTTCAAGGAACTGCGCTCAGCCGCGATTCCAGCGTTGTGAAATATTGACCGTATGTCAAGGCAGTTAAGGTTTATATTAAATTACCGTGTGGTTTACGCTGAACTTAGGTTTTCTTGTCTCATCTCTTATATATCTGAAGGAAGGGACTAGCACGCGAACACTATAGCCTATAGGTCATTAACACTCCATTTGTTCCATACTCTGTTACCAAGAACTGGTAATTAATCGTTTTTTGGTAAGTTAAATTTGTTAAGGTGATACTTGAAAGTCATTTTTTATGTTATAACCAGTGCTGGTGTCTGCCAAGTGTTGAAAGTACAAGGAAAAGATGAACTGGACTACATGGCGTAGAGTGCCAACTCGTTATCACGAATAAGGTAGTAAAAGACCGTCACAGCTTTCCAAATTTGATTGGCTTTCGTCCTGACAGTCAGCACTGCTTATAATTAAAAATTAAAAATATAAAAGATATTAGTAATAAGTCTGTTTAAATGTCATATACCGAATATGACCTTTGATTAATTGTTTAAAGGGTAGATCTCTTTCAGTCAAGTCCCAGTTGTCGTAGACTCAAAGTATCACCATTACGTATAAATATGACAAAAAATCTCTTCTTTAATTTTTGTTGGACTAATATTAAGGTAACAATATTTATTTCTTAAATATTGTTTTTAATCGAAAACAATCAGGATCTTTTCTAGGGACTAGCAGTGTGTCTAAAAGTAGGGTTTTTGCAATTGTGGTAGCGTGATAGCTCACTATACGGCGTAGAAAGGCATCTCTTTCACAATTACAATAATTTTATATTTTAACGAGGCGCTGGTGGCCCTTTTTGATCACTGATCAGTTGTAATATTTGTTGATCAGAGTTCTCAAGAAAAATGACAAGTGATCAATATTAACCTGATCATTGTACAAATTAATTGTAAAAAACACATCGTTCGTCCAATCACCATCTATGTCAATTGTTAATAGTTGATTTCTATAAATTGTGAGTTAAAATATTGTTTATGATATAACTTCGCTGTGTGCTTGCTAACTGCAACACCACCTTAAAATATTCAAATATGACACAGTTTTGAATAAAACAAGTAAACAGCTTCGTGAACTTATAATACAAGTTAAAATATGACAAAACGAAAAAAATATGACACGTGATCAAAAGTTTACACGCGGTCAGTAAAGTTTACTCACGATCAGTATAATTTACACGCGATTATTAAAGTTTACATGCGATCAGTAAATGTTTACAATTAGTCACTTATTATTAAGTATGTCATACAGACAGTGTGTGATTTTTGTTAATGTCTACCGGATGTGTAAGTCATTTTTTTTACTTTTCTCGTTCGTTACTTTCTAGGTTATTTAAGATACTATGTAAGTTCCTTATAAGAGTTAAATAACTATTTGGCAATAACAATTTGTGTCTTTTTATTTTGATAACCTGCAAATTCCTTCCTTTAAATTATCCTAAGCAAATTTTGATCCTTATTTTTTTTTATCTAGCCCAGTGTCCCGCTGCTGCGCAAAGGCCTCCCACAAATCTTTCCACGACTCTGTCCTGGACCTCATGTAACCAGCCCGTGCGGAAACATTAAGAGTGTCTCGCCACCGCTTCCAAAGCTTCCCACGGCGACGCCGTCCATCCGCTGGCTCCCATAGAGTGGTGATTTTAGCCCAGCGGTCGCTGTCCATGCGGCTGACGTGACCCGCCCAATCCCATTTTAGTCGAGCAGCCCTTCTACCGACATCTATGATGCCAGTTTTGGAACGCAGCGGGGTGTTCGGTATTCGGTCTCGTAACTTAACATCAAGAAATCGCGGAAAGACAGAAATTTGAAACATGGGAATCGTAAATAGTAAGGATTTCATATCTAGGAGAAAAGTGGATGAAGCAGCAAGCAATTTCAGGAGGAGCAATGATGGGCACGTGTATCAGGCTAACTTATTGCCTATGCATATCAGAATTATCAGATAATTACATATTAAAACAGTTGCTGGAATTTAGACCTGCAACTATGTGCATAATAATTCAATCTTTGAAATCCTAGTTCACATAAATACATAGACCTTAGTTTAGTCCTAGCTACCGCATTAGGTTAAGTAACCTGTAATGGTAGATTAGTGTGATAATTAATTAAATCAAGAATGATCCGTATTGTAATTTTAAAATTCTAATAATTAAGAAAGAAACTCTAATTTCTAAAAGATCCCTAATATGATCGAATCTCCACAGAGCTTCAAATAAAAGAAAATCTTACCTAATTGAGGCTACCGAGTGATTGCACGAATAGCCGAGTGGTTGAGCTCACCAAACTACGCTACGCCAAACCCACTGTCCTACTTGTCGCGGGTTTGAACCCCGCGTAGGATAAGCGTTTGAGGAAGAAAAAATGACTCAAGAGTAAAATACTAGCTGTTGCCCGCGACTTCGTCCGCGTGGTTAGAAGATATAAGTTAGGAATTTTTGAACGGAAGCCGTCGAAGATGAATAATTTCCCGTTTTTTCCACATTTTCCATTGTATCTTCGCTCCTATTAGTCGCAGCGTGATGGTATATGGCCTAAAACCTTCCTTGATGAATGGTCTATTCAACACAAAAATATATAATATTTTTTCAATTTGAACCAGTAGTTCTGGAGATTAGCGCGTTCAAACAAACAAACTTCAGCTTTATATATTAGTATAGATTTATTTGCTTAATAACACTAAGTGGTCTATTATAATAAAGTGGTATCCTTTAAGAAGTATACAAGACAAATACCCTTTGTCCTTACTTTTCACTTTTTGTTAATTGGTCGTTCCGGTAATATTGGTTACTTTATTTTGAGGCACGTCCCGGTAAGCTAGGAGGTTGAAATTTTCAGGGTAGCTTCAAACCCGATGAACTTGAATGTTTGTTAGAAAACCCATAACGTAAGGATTAGGAAAATTACTATAAAACGTTGCTGGCTTACAAAAAATATATAACGACATTTAAGTCAAACCAAATAAGAGTTATTAAATGAAGCAACGGTTTACTCGCGCGTATTTATCTTGATTGCCCGACTAGTTTCGGACCCAACAACTCAGCCCAAAGTTCAACTGGCGACCCCGCTGCGTCAGCTCATGATTAAGGACTTCGGTTGGGTCCGAAACTAGTCTGGCACACCCGATAAATACGCGTGAGTGTACCGTTGCATCATTTAACTATGAATCATTCTCAAGATAGTTACTATTAAAATTAATAAGAGTTTGAATAAAACATGACATGCAACGGAGTTTATTATGGTTTTATTTAAAAATAAAACGATTTGATCATTGTGTGTCGGCTTTGCAAACATTCAAGTCACATGCACAAAGACCCCCACTTTAGTTTTGCTTATGAACTACTTTTCTCGGTAGATGTCTCATCCGGTTTCTTTGAAGAAAAGTCTTTATTGACAGATGTCTCTGTTGTACCTTCGTTTCCGGAAGATTCTTTTTTATCTTTCACTTCAACAGTATCTTTTTTGTCTCCAGCATTATCTTTTGAATCCTTATGTTCATCGGAAGCTTTGTCTTGATTTCCTTCCGCTGGTAAACCAGTTCCATTATTCTTTTCGGCGTCATTTTTAATGTCTACGGTAGCATTTTTAGGTGTTTCTACTAAATCAGTAGCATTTCCTGGTTTTATATCTGTTGACGTAGAATTAGACGCTAATGGCGCTGTCTTATTATTTGCCTCGGCATTGCTATCAGCTGTTTTATTTCCAGCTAAATCTTTTTCAGGAGTAACTTTCGTATCATTTCCAGATTCCGTTAAGTTTTTAGCGGGTTCAACAGCTGCTGTTGCATTTTCAGCTTTATTTTCAGTTACATTAGGTTTGCTTGTTGTAGCATCTACTTGAGCAGGGTCCGTGCCTCCTTTTTCTGTGCTAGATTCAACTGTATCTGTTGCATTTTTCTTGTCTTTTTCTGAAGAAACAGTTGTATTTGGAGATTGGGTACCATTTACACTTTCATTGGCTTTACTAGGTTCCGTAGTAGTACTATTAGCATTGCCGTCTGTCTTTTTATCATCCTTTCCTGCGTCAGGTTTACTATCATTAACTGAATTATTACCAGGTTTTTCAGTAGAATTATTAGAAGTTACAGCTTCAGTTGTCACATTATTTAACGTAGCTGAGGGTTTACTAGTGACGTCATTTCCTGCTTTCTCAGTAACATTACCACTGTTACTGCTTTCCGTAGTAACTTCATCTTTATTAGCTTTAATACCTACATCTGTTGTTGTGGCGTCAGGAGTATTAGTATTATTAGTAACAGGTTCAATATTAGCTTCAGTAACTGTTCCTGTATTATCTGTTCCATGATTATGTTCCTCATTAGTATGTTTATCTTCAACTTTATGTCCATGTTCGAAACTAAATATATTAGTACTATTACCATTGACAAGATCTTTTATATGTTTTATAATAGCGTCAAGATTCTTCGATGCGTAGAATACGTAGATATTTGTAACTTTATCGTTGCCTACTGCGTTGCCGTAGATTGTATGAGATTTAACGTTTACTATATCTTTTTTGTTAGTTTCTTTTGCTTTATCTTTCTTTGCGTCTGATTGTTTAGAGTTTTCTGTATCTTTAGCTTTCTTATCTTTAGAATCGTCTAGGCTTGTTACTGGATTCTCCGTTGTATTTGCTTCATTTGTTTTTTCTACAACATTGTTAGCCTTTTCTGGTTCTGTATTGGTCGCTTCATCTTTTTTAGGTTGTATATCTTTATTAACTTCAGATTTATGTTCTTTAAAGTATTTATCAATTTGTGCTTTAATTTCGTCATTCATAAGTTTTTGTGTGCGCTAAAATATAAACAAAGAATCAGGTTTGAATTATTTCATCACAAATAACATGTTTAAGAGCATTTAAAATTAGTATTTTAACATTTTGACTAAGAAAGCAGAGTTGCTCAAATGCAAAAAAAAATACAATATCTAGCACTAAGTGAATAGATAGATAAAAAAGAACATTCTTTTTATGAAAAATCTGTCAAGCAATTTAACAGAACCTAAGAGGCGTATAGTTAGGCGAGCCACTAACAGCTGAAATGACGACCACGACCACTCTGCCAAGAGTGCTCGTTGCACTCTTGGCAGAGTAAGGCTAAGAAGAAGAAGAGGCGTTGGTAAAACAACAACCCTCATATAATGTTATTAACTATATTATTGACTACTGAGTATGTATTTCTTACCTCAATAACTGTTTCTAGATATTTGGCACTCAAGTCGCCCATGAACTTCCAAAATTTGTCCTGTAATTAAATACAAACATCGTGTTAGATTCAATCTAAAAATAAACGACTATCTCTGTAAGGAATTGTAGCCTTGTATCGCGTGGGGTTCCACATACATACAAATCACATGCACAAAGACACCCAGACTCAGGACAAGCATTCGTGGATCACACAAACGCTTGTTCTATACGGGGTCGAACCCGCGACACGTCGTGCTCAGTGGGTTATTAGAATCAGCGACTGCCCCTTCAACGAACCAGTTTTTTTTTCAAATCTAATAAAACGCGTTCTTTCAAAGCGATTAAGCATTTCAAGTTTGTGTAGATCATGTGATACTTACATTATTTATCAGATCTACAATTTGATCGAAGTTTTTATTCTTTCTGCTAGTATCAATGTTGTCCTGAAAAATACACAAAGAAAATAATTTATTTCTAGAAATCATTGTCATTAAATCAAGAAGTGAATTAAAGCGCAATGGTAGTCTGCTTGTAACAATTTTATTATTTCAGGGTTTGGTACCCAAAGTTGAGATAAAGAACTCTATAACTGAGGTTCGTTGTCTGTCGCTCTTTCGTCACCACGCTGGATCTCATGAACCGTGATAGCTAGACAGTTGAAAGTTTCACTGAAGATGATAGCAAAAATAGGCGTGTATATTCATATTTATCACGCCACCGCTTTGTTTTCCTTTTAAGCCTATTGATACGTCACGCTCATTGTCACGAGTCCGATTTGCACTTAACTAGTCTTTAATTATTCAAAGAACAACCTTAGCCACAATATCCAACCTATTCCTAACAATAAATATATCATAACGTCATCTCCTTACCTTATCACTTCCACTACCCTCATTATCTTTAAGTCCATCTACAGGCATTCCAGTAACATTACCAGATTTCTTAGAATCATCACTTGCTTTCTCATCACCCTTATCAGTTGAATTGAGTTTCTTCTCATCATCAATGTTAGTTTCATTTTTATTAGGTTTCTCAGTTGAGCTTGGTGACTTATCATCTAATGTTTTATTCTTATTCAATTCTCCATCTATATTAGGTAGTTTGCTTTTGTTAAACGTAGTAACTTCATCGGGAACACCAAAATTCTTTGAATCTTTACCAGCGTCTGGTGTACTGATATCAGGTTTACTTTTAGGATTATCCGTAGTGTCTTTTAGTGAAGTAAGATCTGTATTAGAGTTTGTAGTTGTATCAACAGGATCGTGTAACCTCTGCGGTACATTCGGATTGGAAGTACCTGGATTCTGTACAACTGGAACATTATTATTAACAATGATAGTATTTCTAATAATGTTAGTGAATAATCCTTCCAAAACACTTATCATATTTGCTTTCTTCGTATCATTATTACCTCCAGCGATGGCATCTTTGTTCCCAACTAAATTTGGATTGTTATCCGGGATAATAACAGATGCGTTGTTTCTAACGAAAATTTTGTGTAAATCACTTAAAATTTGATCGAAATTCTTTTTGATATCATTATTCTGGTCCTTTACTTCAGTATTTCTATTTAGAGGTAATCCAGGACCTTTTTGCTCTCGAGAGTTATGTTTGTTTGGAGGGTTTCCATGGTAACCATGTTCAGATGGAATGTCTTCGCCGCTGTCTTCTCCGGACCAACTGCCACTCTCACCAGATCTGCTCCCACTTTCTCCAGATCTGCTGCCACTTTCCCTGCTTTCACTAGACCAGGATCTACTGTCTTTATCATCTACTTCACCACCATCAAAGTTTTCTTCTTCGCCTGGCTGTCCCTGACCGGTGATCAGAGGTTTTGTTAACTTATTGGCGTACTCATTGTCTTTTTTGATACCTAGATGGTTTAAATTGGGAAAAAAGTTTCCGTTACTTGGTCTTGGAGCTGGTTGGTTGCGTGTTGGGTCTGTAGCCGGATGAGGCTAGAAATAAAAAGAAAAAGAATGAGACTTGAGTAAAATTTTTATCACTTCAATAGTATTAGTAGTAACATAACACAAGCTCTGCTTAATTTGAGACTAGATGGCGTTGTGTGAATATTGTCCAACATTATATTATATTATATTTTATTAGTAGTAGGTATATATACAGCAAACAATAAGAAGAAAAGTGAAATTTAAAAAAGAACAATTGATTCGCATGGTTTATAGAGCTAAGTGGCAAGGAATAATGAACAAATGGGAAAGAAAGAAAGAAAGAAAGAAACATTTATTTGTTAATAATGTTTGAATGTTTTAATATTGTTTGGAATGGAAACTAGCGGCAATTTCCTGCTAATTATCAAGATTCACTGTTTGCAAAACCGCAGCATCGTTCCGCGTGAATCGACGAGCAGTATTAAAGTGCACTAAGTATAATTAAACATAAAGTACCTTTAGGTCAAAGGCTCGGTCGCCACCCTCGTGGAAAACGTGGTAGGGGTCGTTAAAATCCTGAAAGAAAAACTCCATTTAATACGGTAAAACGGGCTGAGTAGAGTTTCGAGGGGTGAATAGAGAATATTGTTTTTTAGGGGGTTACATGAATATTTTCTTACATTAAAATACTTAGACACAGTTACTTTATGACATACTTGTGAGTTTGCGTATAATCTTTATGTTTTTTCTAGTTAAACGTCCAAATTTTAATAAAAGTTCTATTTCTATCCACCCCAAAAAACCCTCTACTCACCACGTTTTACGGTAACTGTATCCTCACAGTCGACGGCTGTTTAAAAAAAAAGTCGCTCAAATCAGTCTAGACGTCCGGGTCAAATCTTTGTGTAATGAGTACGATCATTTGTTGTGTCTGGGTGTATTTTATCTATATTATAACATGTAAGTATTTAGAAATATATAAGTATGTTTATCAGTTGTCTAGTACTCATAATTCGAGCTTTGCTAAGTTTGGGACTAGATGGCGTTGTGTGAAAGTTGTGGAATATTATTTTACTTACGTTCCACAGGCTGCCACTATTGCCAGTATAGCCCATACCAAAAGGCATGAATCCGGGAAATCCGTTGACTTTCATGCCTTGATTCTCATCCTTATTCTGGGTTAAGTTCACATCGCCCTGTAAAATAAATATCATAGTTTTAGGAATATGAACCGATAGAAACACTTAATTAATAGTAGTCTGTAATATAATATACCACAACATCTCTAAATTAGTTGTTAAACTATTAAAAAATCCAACCGGAACGACAAACAAACAAGAAAAGTGAGTGTACTTATGTACATGTGTTAGAAGTTATAATTTTTTTGCGTATGGAGAAAAAAATAACTAAAATGCAGTAGATATTAACGATATTAAAAAGTAAGTAAATAAATAAAAAAAGGTTTTGTTAACGTAAAAATATGACAACATAATAAAATACTAGAATATACTATTTGAACATAGTTATCGAGTTTCATGCCACCTAGAACTAACATCACGATGAAGTATTTTCACTTCCAAAATTTTTCTCCATCGCGCCAAAAGAAGATTGTCTGTGTTTTTTTTTAAAAAAAAAACGTCTCCCGCACTAAGGAATTTAATCCTTGTGTCGCAGGAGTTTCACAAACATACAATTCACACAAAGACACCCAGACTCAGAACAAGCATTCGTGATGATTCGATCGCACAAATGCTTGTCTTGCGGGATCGAAGCCGCGACACGTCGCGCAAAGTTGGTTTGGCGTGAAGTATAACTTCGAAAACGCGGGAAAAATAGCAGAATTGGGGCCCTAAAGTTATGCTATATAATACTTACAATAGCGTTTGGTAAATTAGTGAATGCCGGCTGCTTGTTCATGTAAAGTGTTGACGGCCAATTCGGTAACCCACTCTGTAAAGAATAAGAATAAGAATCATTTATTTGCCATAAACATACATACACACGCAGGTGCATGCATGTAGGATGACATTACATTAGGTATGTGCTTAAAAACATGTTTGCCACTTGTCATGGCATGCAAATATTTGTATGCATAAAAAAAAGAAATAAAGTAAATCAAAAGTGAGTAAGTCAAAAATTCACAAAGAAAACCACGTTGTAAGCTACCTTGTAAAAATATGACATTTGCGCAAATACTCTTGCGCAGCTGTCATATTTGTTAATGTACTTGTTTTAATCAAGCCCATTGTGTCCCACTGCTGGGCAAAGGCCCTCTCCAATACCTTCCACGATTCTCTGTCCTGGGCCACATGAAACAGCTTAATCCCAATTTAGCCTGGCAGGCTTTTTTCCGACGTCTATAATCCCAGTTTTTGAATACAGTGTGGTGTTTGGAATTCGGTCTTAATTAAAATTATTGCCGTTAAACTTATAAAGTGTAACTATTTAATAACATATGAAAGGATATTTTTACCATAATATTGCTTTCTCTTTTCTTCCTCTGAAATGCTGACGTCTGCAATGAAAACAAAGAATTACATTAAAAAATGAAAATACGACGGCTACGTCATAAGCAAATGAGATGTGCAGCCAAAAAAGAATGAGAGGCAAGAGGCAGAGGAGAAAAGTATAAACAGAGGAAGGCCTATGCACAGCTGTGGGTTATTCAAGGCTGATGATAATGATTGTAATTAGAAAGTAAGAACAAACCTCAATTGTAGTATCGCGTTTTCGTCTTTTCGGCGCCTCATTGTCCTGAAACAAAATTGTTCGATATAGGGCCGATTTGTATAATACATTTTTTCTATACAAAAGCTGTTAAAACGTCAAACATATTCGACGGATAAAAGTTATCTGGCGATTGAAAAATCGGCCCTTATAAATACTTATAATAATGGGGAAATAAAATCTAATTTTGATCAACCCTAAAACAAATAGAAGCAGATCCCTATTCTTGATTGGATTATATATCGGTTTTAATTTGCCCCGAGTCCTATCACCACGTTTTAAAGTTATGGTATCGTAATTGTGTGAGTGTGACAGCACGATACACGGTGTAAAGCGGTATCTCTCTTACATACCGACTTTAAGATATTGTGCTAGGGGTAGAAGATTCGATCCCGAGATCGAAAACAGGTCATTTTAGCAGAATTCTGCCTAGGAACTTAGACAGATTTCTCTAGTTTGTTAACTTAAATAAAATTAGTTGTATAAAAATTCCGAAGATCGCGGCATTCATTAAATTTAATTCCGAAAATTTCAGGACAAAAACACAAACATAAAAATCCCAGGATTATCTATAGAAAATCTCGAAATCTCTCCAGCTGGGCTCAGTATAGATTTATTTTAATTTAAATATTACCTTATCACTTGCGCGTTCTAGCGGAAAATTAATATTGCCTTGGTCTGAAACCTGAAGGAGAAGAAAAAGAAAATAACAATAAATTACAATCTTAAATACTACTTATACAAAAAAGACAGACAGAGAGGGTTATGACGAAACAACTTCGTATAATTTAAACAGAGAAGTGACGTCACGCGAAAATTCAAATCACTTTATAGCAATCAATTTATTTTTGTGTACTATTCATAAATCCGTACTGTATCCATACTATCGCTATCCCTACTTAATATTATAAATGCGAAAGTAATATATAATATAATATATTATATAAGTATATATTATAAATGCGAAAGTAACTCTGTCTGTCTGTCTGTTACGCTTTCACGTCTAAACCACTGAACTGATTTTAATGAAATTTGGTACAGAGATAGAGTTAACCTTGAGAAAGAACATAGGATAATTTTTATCCCAGACTTTTGAAGAGTTCTCGTGGAAACGCGATATAACCGACATCGGCGCGGGCGAAAAGCTAGTATCATATATAACGGATATTGAAAAAAAAAATGGCGTCATATCTATTGTACAAATCACAAAGAAAATTATAAAATATAAACTTACCGACATATCACCGTGTCGTATATCAATCTAAAAAAAACAGCAATAATGTAATTGTGACAGGAATAACGAAATATAAAAAAATCTATGCATTAGTTTTATAAATTATTCGACTCTAAGTGTGTCTGTCATTCAGCTCCTCCTAAAAAGCTGAACCGAATTAAATTAAATCTGTTTTTTTAATGCAATGGTCTTCTTAATAGAATCTGAATGGTTAAGATTCATCATTCAGTACGACTGAACGAAGAGTGGAGACTTAGCATAATAAAGAAGGTATTAATAATTTAAAAAAAGTCACATCGATACTTTGCCTGCGTTGGGATCGAATTTAAAACCTAGTGCATAAAAACATTAAAAACCCTGTCAAAAGTTATGAGCCAATACACAATGTTATAAAGTTGAATTAAAACCTAAACTTCTTTAAAAAATGGTTGAAAAAATACCTCTTTTACTTATTAACATGAGTCTTATACTCGCACATATGCACTCCCATACTTTCGTTGATTAAAAAGAAACGTTTTTTTATTTCAAACTCACCTGACCGGTTCCGTCGTTTGGGAGGTCATTCTGCAAATAAAAAACACAAATTATTAAATAGATAAGTATATTGTTTTCCAGAAAATTTTCCAGAATTTTGTCCATTTTCAATATAAAAATTAGCTTACGCGGCGGTAGCGAGCGAGTTCTAGTGAAATCTTTATCAAATAATTATGAATACATACGTATTAAGAAAGTAATCTTACTAATATTATAAACGCGAAAGTTTGTATGTATGGATGTTTGTTCCTCTTTCACCTAAAAACTACTGAACGGATTTAGACGAAACTTGGTACACAGATAGTTTATAACCAGGATTAACACATACGAAACTTTTCATCCATATTTTATGTTTCCGTGTTATCATCTATACTAATATGTAAAGCTGAAGAGTTTGTTTGTTTGAACGCGCTAATCTCAGGAACTACTGGTTCAAATTGAAAAAAATATTTTTTTTGAATAGACATTAATCGAGGAAGGTTTTAGGCTATATAATAGGAGCGAAGATACAATGGAAAATGTGGAAAAACCGGGGCAGGTATAAACTATAACTTATATCTTCTAACCACGCGGACGAAGTCGGGGGCAACAGCTAGTTTTCGATACGTGGCGCACGGGCCTTCTGGCAACATCTAGTACCTATATGTATATTATTATAATTTTACCTTTTTAATTCGGCCATATTGGAATCCAGGACCGTTTGTGAATACTCTTCGAATTTCTTCATAGGTTGGCTGATAGTCAGTCGATGAACCCTGGAAAATAATGTGACTAGTTAAGTTGAATGCAAAATATAGTACAAGTAGATGGTGTAGCGATGGGCTCGCCTGTATCCCCTGTAGTCGCCGATATATTCATGGAAGACTTCGAGGAGACAGCCTTAAAAACAGCTCCTTTCACTCCCAGGTTCTACAAACGGTACGTAGATGATACTTTCACAGTTTTACCATCTAGTCAAGTAAATGCATTTTTAAAACATCTCAACTCCATCAATAACAAAATTCAATTCACTATGGAGTTGGAGGATAATAAATCTCTTGCCTTCTTAGACATATTAGTTAAAAGGAATCCTGATCAGACCATAAGTCACACCGTGTATCGAAAGAAGACCCATACAGATAGGTACTTAAACGGTGAATCTCACCACCACCCTAAACAGTTAGCTACCGTGGGAAAATCTTTGTTTCAGAGAGCACACGGACTCTGTGATGACAGACACCTTGCCGCTGAGCTTCAACACGTCAAGCAAGTACTGCGAGACAACAAGCTCCAAGTTCCACGGCCCCGTCACAGAAACCGAGTGAAGCCAGCCACTGTTGATCGTTTGCCTGCTGTACTACCATATGTCAGAGGAGTCACTGACAAGATTGGTTACATCCTGAAGCGAGCTTCAATTAAAACATACTTCAAGCCGCCCAAGAAGATTAGCCAGTCCTTACCATCTGTCAAGTGTCACATACCTCTACAAGATGCAGGAGTATACAAACTAGATTGTGACTGCGGCCTCTCTTACATCGGTCAAACCAAACGAAGCATAGGGACCCGCGTTAAAGAACACATAGCTGACGTCAAACACCGCCGCTCAACGAAGTCTGCAGTCGCCGAACATGCTGAAGGTTCCAGCCATTATATTAGATTTGACCAACCACAGATCCTCGCTAAAGAATCCAAATTCCTACCTAGGATGTTTCGCGAGGCTATTGAGATTAAAAAACACCCTAATTTCAATAGAGAAGATGGCTGGAAGATATCACCTACTTGGGATCCAATAATAAATAAACTCAAGGCCAAACCCAAGAGCAGCGCTGCAAGACATCAAGACACAGTGAGCTCATACTGCGTAGGTCGGACCACAAATAATTAATTAAAATATGAAGGTAGAACGAGCAACATCTTCTGTCAAGACGAACACCATCTCAGTCTGCCCGTGACCATGATACCTGCAAAGGTTTCGAAACGTCGGGAACTAAAATCTAAAATTAAAACCGCGATAAAATCCGTAAAAGTAGTTTCATTTCAATGCAAAATATAGTGGTATTCTTTGGTAGTCATAGTTTATGCTAGTTCACAGGAGTTACAATGATAGGTTTAAATTGCATTGTCATCGGGTTTGAAGCTACCCTGAAAATTTCAGCCTGCTAGCTTATTGGGAAGTGCCTCAAAATTGAGTTACAAAAATCCAACCGGAACGACAAACAAACAAGAAAAGTGAGTGTATAAAATCGTGGGAATAAAAGTCATTGACTAACCTCCTTCCCGTTTTTCTTCGTATACGGCCTCTCTATAATATGATAGTATATTATCTCTCTTAAAGTCGGCTTTTTCAATTTAGGGCTGGTTATGATTATGGATGATCCATCTTTTTCTTCCTGGATTCTATACACCAGCTCGGAAGGCTGAAACAAGGGATCTTGATATTAAAGCTGTTATCAACGGGCCTGTTGGACTAGTGGTTAGTGGCCCTGACTGCTATGCCACAGGTCGTGCGTTCGATTCCCACCCAGGGATAATGTTTGTGTGATGAGCACGATCATTTGTTCTGTGTCTGAGTGTAATTTATCTATATAATTTAAGTATGTTTTTAGAAATATATAAGTATGTTTTTCAATGATGTAGTACTCATAATAAAACTAAAAAAAATCTGTTAAGTCCGTCAGACAGATATAACAAAAATATTGGATACGTATTTTTTCTTTTATCTCATAAACTAAAAATAAAGGGGTCACAGTGATTTGAAATCTCGTGTGACGTCACTTACTAGTAAGCTTTTTACTAGCAAGTGATGTTTTTGCCCCACTACCATATATTCCATTATTTTGAATGCTTTTAATTTTCCTTAATTTTAAATTACGTGATAAAATTAAAAATATCCATTTATATTTTTCGAAAAACTGGCTAGACAGATTTACATTATTAGATTTAGTTAAATACCCAATTTTTAAGGAAAAAATGTATGAACATTTACACATACCTTTAATTTTGCTGATGGAAGTCCGGTTATCCCGGTAACTCCGAGCCAAAGCACGGAAACACTAAACTGTAAAAAACAATACCATAATTGAACATCATTCAAAATATCTATTGAACTTAGATTTAAAAATATCTTATGAACTAAAATTTTCATATACTTTCGCCAATCTGATTCCATAAAAAAATATCCTGAAAAATCTGCCTGAGCTTATAAATACAACTGAAATACTCTACATAGTAAAGTCGCTATTACACAATTTAGTGAACACTTTTAATTAAATCAGAGCGAATTCCCAAAAAAGAGTTTAAAACCATTTTTATCATCATAATTCCACAACGAAATCGATTTATCTTTTGATAATGAACTTTTACTTATGACCAGATATAACTTTTATATTTGGTCAAGTATACTTTTATGTATTTTAAATGTTTTACTAAGTACACCCTCAAATGTAACGTTTTCTTTCTGGCCAAGATTTGCTGGAAGAAAACCCTTCACTGGGTTAATAAGCTCGCCTTTACGTATTTATATTAATTTAATATTTAAAGAATTCAATAATAATAAATGAATTAATAAGCATTTCAGTTTCATCGCGAAACACACTAAAATAGACAAAATATTATTCTTAAAATCGCCACAGCAAAATTCACGAAAAGCACTCACAAAAAAATTCATTGCGACATTGACACAACGCCACGCCAGACAAAATGATTACAATTATATTAAGAACTACTTTTATATATAACTTAATTATTATTTAATCATTGCCATCAATCATAATCTTAGTTAACTGTTAAACTAATGATTTCATTGACAGTTTTAATTAAATATCTAGTTACCTAATTAACTCATTTGTAATTAATATTCTCAAGAAGTCCGAAATTTGTTGTGCAATTTACTAATAATATAGTAAAAGTCTGTCTTTTATTATACCCAAAGGTTGACTGGTAGATAATGCCTCGCGGCATTAAGTCCGCCTTATGTACCACAATTCTACGTAAAAGATTAAATAAATAAATAAAAGATTTTTTCAATTGTGATACACAATTGAAAAAAATCTTTCCATTGCACCATGTAATAGATTGAATATGGGTTAAATCTTAATTTCTTAACCGCAGTGGTTAAAACTGTGACACATTTGTTTAGTCAATATTTTGAGCGTCCCATAGAAGTCATCCCATATTAAAAACGAAAATTTGTATTTTGATAGTAACTATCGTGAGAATGATTCATTATTAAATGACGCAACGGTTCACTCACGCGTATTTATCGGGGTTGCCCGACTAGTTTCGGACCCAACCGGAGTCCTTATCTGAGCTGACGCGGCGGCGGTATTTAATAATGAAAATTTGTATGTTTGACACCTTTAAACGGTGTGACCTATTTGGTTGAATTTAGGTACGGAGATAGCACTGACAATTGACATCCTGCATTCTATGTAATCTGGATTACAAATTGAAATTTTCGTTGTGAGCTGTCGTGGTGGTAATAATAAAACTTTTTTTTTTGTGTAAGTAGGAGGAGGTCTGTGTCCATCAGTGCTACTGGGCCCCAATTCAATTTACAATAGCCGATGAATGAATGAAATTTGTCTTGAAATGACAATTTTCGTATTCTCATATGCAGTTTTCTACACAACAATAGGAAATTCAGTACGGGATCCAATTATTGTATTGGCAAAATGCTTAAGAGAATAGGAATGATTTCAAATTTAATCCAATTGCCATTCATTCATCTGCCATTGTAAATAGCAGAATCGGGCTCCGATGTATGCTAGTTGCCTCTCCAAAATTATTTATATTTTATAGGGTTATTCATGCGGTTTATTAAAGCATTTTGATGACCATTAGAAATACCGTTACCTATAATTATAGTTACTTTGTACCTATTTAATTATCAAAGTTAATTAAGAACCTATTAATAATTCCCAGTATAAATGACTTGTTAAGTATTTTGGTAACTGGTTTATAAGTTTTTATCATGCAAAAATGTGCAACAGTCGCGTCACTTAGACTTAAATCAACTCTTGAATTTAACTAAAATTAGGTTTATAAATTTCTCCTTTCGCTGTCTTCTCACTATTAACATAATGTCAAAATATAAAAGTATTTTTCAAGGAGTTCTTTTTTAGCGTTTTTATTTATTAAAATTAATGGCATAAAATTTAACCTACACGTATTTAAACTTTTATGAGTAAATTTACTAAATATGCTAAGAGTTCAGAATAAATGAGCGCGCTCATCACACAACCATTTGTCCTGCTTGGGAATCGAACCCACGACCTCTGGTATAGCAGTCAGGGCCACTTACAACTAGACCATCTTTCTTGTCGAACACCCCGTCTCAAACACATTTTTGCAAATTGTACTAGATAAGGAGAAAATAAAACAATGGAAACATTCTAAAATCATTTATTACATGAAAAAATACTTATAAATAAATCCTAACTATGAGCTTTCGCTGTAGCATTCTTACCATTCTCCATATTGTAATCATGTGTTTTCTTAACATCACCTACTTGAATGACTTTGTAATCATTTTCTAGTTCATCTATAAAGAATCTAGTTTGATTTGTCTCTGGAACTTTATGGATGGCTGTGACTTTATCCTTTTCTTCTGATATTGGTATATCTTTGGGGTGTATGGTATTTGTGTGAATGTGACCGTGGTACACGACACTCGCGACAGGCGGTTCTCTCTTATGGGATAAGATTGGCTGCTGGTATGCGTAAACGAAAGGGATGGATATATGCGAGTCGTTTTTCCTTATAACCATATTCTGGTTGAATTGTACCCCTTGGTTCCTCCATTCCTCGGGGAACGTGTTCGCTTCGAATTTGTTGACTTGCTCTGACTTACTCTCTTCTTCCTTCGGTTTTGGTGTTTGCTCTATCTTCTCCGTCAATTTCTTTAGAAACGCCTGTAGAATCTCCGTGTTTCTATCAATTTTCTTCAGTATTTGATCAGTTAAGTTTTCGTTCTTTTCTATCGTTGTTATTATATTGTGTTTTAGTTTCTCTGAGAATGTCTGGGCTTCTGTTGTTGTTGCCATTGTTGTTGTAGTTGGAGGTTCGGTTAACTCTAGTGTGGTTCGCATCTCTTTGAAAGCATCAGCTGTCATTTGATTGATGTTATCTAGTTGGCTTACAATTCCTTTCGCTGGTTTAGCGAGGACAGGAGCTTGTGCTTGAGGGAGTATGTCCATTTCATCAAAGCGATCTGTGCCGTTATCTCCATCAACAAGAAACGATTCAATATTCGATTTCTCTTCGTTCAAACGACTCAGCTGTTCGTTGATATGCCTCGCGTGCTGTTTCAGTAATATTTGCATTTTATCTTGTTGGTCTTTTATTTTCCTTGCTACAACCGTGTCAGGTGGTTTGAAATCTATCATGTCTTTTGATCTGTTGAGTTTAACTACTTTAGATATTTCTGATACATTAACTAACGAAGAATACATAAGTCCATTTTTATGGAATCGTTTGTTTATACTGGTGTGTATTTCTTTGAAGCCCGAGTTAAGACCTGTCAAATTTTTGGGAATAATTTTGACAGTGACCTTGTAGTTTGTTTTCGTTGGGGATGGGGCGAGAGCGTTGACTATTTCTTGCACTTTTGGTGACTTTGACTGGTCAGCTGCTGTTGGGATGGGTGGCGGAGCGCTCGGTGGTTCTGGAGTCGGAATCTCTTCTATCTTTTCCGGTTCCATGTTTGGGCCTATTCTCCCTATCCCAGGGATTTTGCCGAATAGTAAAGCGTTATCCGGTATGTATTCTTCTCGAGATCTTGACACTTCTTCCATGAATATATGTGGATATTTAGCCATTAGTGGATTATGCCTAGATCTACCGTCAAACAATTTTGTGACGTAATTGGCGGGTATTGGCATGTTGTCTTCAGGCTGGTAAGGCACATATTCTGTGTCTTCTTGCTTGTCGTGATCAATTTCTGCCGTTTCTACTTCTTTGACTATCGCTCTGTCAGCGAATACATTTTCGTCGGACACAACAAAAATATTCTCATCGGAGTTTTTTGTTAAATGAGGCATATCCGTTGCTATAATTCTTATTTTGTTAACTTGCCGTTTATTCCTCTTCTTGTTCAAAAATATCCGTTTCGTAGACATCGCTTTTGTATTTAAATACCTGTTTAATTTGATCTTGCTTTTCAAATTTGATATTTTTTTAACGTTGATTGATCTCTTTTTGCGTTGAAATAGATTTGCTAACCCAAATATTTCAGATGGTTTCAGATTTTTCTCGAATACATTTTCGTCGACGATTAAGGGCATATCTTTGACTTGATTCTTGCTTATTTCAATATCCGTGTCAGACTTTTTTGATTCGAATATGTCGCGGTAATTATTGTACGGTAAAAAATTATCATCGAATATTATTTTGTATTCGTTTGAATGGTAATCTCGCTTTTTATTAACAGACCTCCGGACTATGATGTGTTCATTATTAGGTTGGTCTGCATCTTGAGCTTTTTCTTCAATTAGGGGTGCTGCTTCCGTTGTGACAGGATCAGCGGGATCGTAATTCTGATGATAAGTCTTAATAACGTTTTCTAGACCAGTAAATAGTTTCATTGTGTCTGGGTCGGGTGGTTCATCTACGTACTGGTTAAACCCGATAGAAAACCCTGACCCATCAATGTCCTTGATAAAAAACTTCATGTTTCCTATATCGTAATAAGAATTCGTACTGACAGTTTCTTCACTAAGTTCTGTATTTAATGGTTTCTGTAGCCTCTGCGGAATTCCATTAACGTCTAAAACTTTGCTATAATCGAGATCCACTTCACTCATTTCTCCTGAATTTATGGATTTACTTGCAGTTAAAAATGAGGGACCAGAGTAAGATTTTCTCCAGTCATCTCCTGACCTAGTACCAATCAGAGGTGAGCTCTCATGCAATTTAATTGTTTTGGTGATTGGGTTCGACTGTCGTCGTTCAAAATCGTTTATTGGTATAGTATATTTGTTGACTAATACTCGGTCTTTGTGTTCCAATGGATTTTGTGTCCTCTTTCTCACGTGCAATTGTTTTATTTTCTTCTTATTACCATTTGTTTTGCTTATTAACTTTCCATCCATGTCTGAATGTATAGCGTTCTGTATCTTTTCGATCAGACTCCTGATCAGTTTTTTTTTCTTTTCTCCTTTCAATCCTTTGCTGTCAAAGTGGGTTTCAATTTCAACATAGAGTTCGTCGTCCTCAGTCTTCTTTTTTTGTTTAGTTTTTTCCTTTGATGCGTCATCATTATCGTATTTTATCTTGATATGACGTTTCATCCGTTTTGTTTCATATTTCTCGTTAATTTCAGTACTGATTTGCTTGTCTTGCGGGAATCTTTTAAAGTATTCTTCTACGAAGTTTTTCAGGTACGATTTTGGTATTTTCTTGTAATCTGAATCTTCTTTTGTATTTGGTATTTCTATAGTTTTCAGAACTTGTGGTTTGACTGCGTTAGACTTTTGTTTTCTTATTGAGTTAGTTGCATCTGAGTCTGGTGTTGTGAATTTTATTGTCTTTCCGTTGTAAACGAGTTCAATAACGCCTTTTATGTTGTCTTTTTGGTTTCTGAAATGAAAAAGGGCAAAAGTAACGCTGCTGGCAGAGCCGGAGTATATCCTACAAAAAAAACTTTTTGGGGATTTTATCTATGGTCATAAGATCATTTGATCCCACTTTAGGACAAAGACCTTTCTCTTTCACCTTCGGTTGTTTGGTCTTTATCTCTATGATTATTTGAGAATCATCATTCCCCCAAATTTGAAAGTCTCTTTCACCATTTGAATCAAAATATGGACATTTATGGATGTATGTTAAAATGATAAGTTTTAGTTTTCACATATGGTTGAGGTACTTACTTAGATTCTTCTTTGGCTTTATCGCCTATTGAAGTAATATCTATTACTGTTTTGATTATAACATTTGGAGCTGAAAAGCAAATATGAGATTTTTAATACAGTACTTAATAGTCTGGGAATGAATTTGACTAAATCAAGTAACTCGTTAAAAAGAAACGTCACTACCGAACGTTTCCTATGATCAAGGTTGAGAAAGTCGGAATGAATAAGCGCTTTTGGAATATGTTGGCCCAAGAGTGGAATAGGATCTCTAATGCTACTGACACCAACTTAAGATTCTATTAAGAATTGGGAATTTAACTAACACTAATAATACAAATCTGTTTAGTTAGATTTCCAAAAGAATGTTGAACACGTATTTTTATTTTGTCACATTATTAAAAAGCAATTAAGTTGCTGAAGTGCATAGTACTGGGAGCTAGTAAAAAATGTACTGGTAAGTGACGTCACACGAGATTTTCACTGTATCCCCTTCGTTTTCTGTTTACGAGACAATTTGCATAGTAGCATCATCATTATTGAAGATTATAAACTTTAAGAAAGCTGCGGTTAGGAATACTCTTGTTTTTAATATTGCATTCTCACTTTTGATGACTCCAATGTTCTTCCTTGATTCTATTTTAGGCTGTGGCGTGGAAGCTTCGGTTATTTGATGTTGCAGTTCATTGCAATTGACTAGTTCTTCCAAAAACTTGTCTTCTATAGCTGACTTTGTTATACTTGCTTTGTTACCGGTCAGTAAGTTTTCCATTTCATCCATTTTAATATTCTGATCTGTAATTTCAAATAAATCTTTTTACTTATGGCCTTTTTTATAGTTTTTCGAAAAGCCGAAACTAGTCGGGCTACCCCGATAAATACGCGTGAGTAAACCGTTACATCATTTAATAATTACACAATTGTTATTTTTAACGTATACTATACATGTAAAGTTTTATTATATTAAACAAATTCCGATAAAACTATAAACATTCTTGCGAGTATTAACTAAAACTGCAATGAAAAAAACTTAATCCCCAGACAGGACGCAAACCTGCTACTACTGGTGTAAAACCAGGCGCTTTACCACGTCATGGCATTGTTCGTGAGATCAAGTTTATCCATAACATTGTGTCACGTATTTAGTCGTTGAAGTCTGTTCAGTCTTGTGTATGGCAATTAAAACATAGGATCTCTTTCCTGGTAAATAAATCAGTTTTTAACCAGCAAGAACCCGAATAAAGTTCCGAAGAATAGTAATCAGTCAAAATTAAAACCCTACCTTTTTTACCGTCTCGCAAATTAATATTAGACATTAATGTGTGTACACGTTTATATACATCATTCAAATCCATGTGTCCAATGATTCCTTGTAGTAATATATTATGCATTGTCAGATGAAGTAAATCCTCATCATTTTGCGGTTGCTTCGTTCCATCTTCTGCTGTTTTCTCTGTAGTATCAGCATCTGTACCTTTTGCTGGATCTTTATGTGTCTTTATATCTTTTATATTAGCATCTGGTGTGGTTTCTTCTGCGTCTAATTCTTCTAGAAGAGTTGTTAGTCGGTTTGTCAGTATGTTCTTGATTTTCGGATTCTTTATATGGAATAGGAAGTTTTGAGTTTCTGTAATTAGTGAAATGTTTTATTAGTCATAGTCATAATATTAGAGTAAATAAGTTTGTATTCAGATAGGTGAGTTACCACGCCTAAACTATTGGGTGAGACGTATCGCACGTTCAATTCCCTGGTGGGGCGTTTTGTAGTTTCACGAATCTAGGTTTTAAGTCTGAGTATCGTTAGGCATGTGACTTGAATGTTTGAGAAACACGAAAGAACTCGTTTTGAGATAGACGGTCACCCATCTACGGACCCTATTGTGCAGCAGTAGTTTAGCCACGACCTCCTTGGATATATAAGATTCAAAACTATTTGTATCTTTTGCTTCATCAAGTATCTACCGGTCGCTACTCATTCAATGTGAATTAACTTAAAAGTTTTGTGATTGATGGGAACTTTGCCTAGAACTGGGACTAATAAAAGACAGACATTATTATGTTGTCTACATACCAATAGACCGCTTAGTTCTATAAGAATCGTCATTTTCTCCGTAATTAAGGTCATCGTTGTCTGTATTCATATTCGAGAATTCGTCGTTGGCTGTATTTTCATTTATTTGAGCATTCAATTTCTCTGGAAAATTAAAATTCAGTTGGAAATTAAGGCTGATTTCTTAAACATTTATTGATTTATTAATATTTTTGTTTTAGAAATACACCTCTAAATGTGTTTTCAGTAGGCTGACACTGACTTTCGTTGACGTTTTATCTTTTTTTGGTTATACATCAAATTCAATATCAATTAGCTGTCCCGTGATTTGATATTACCTTAGAACTTTAAAATATATTTTCTGGTTCATTTCCATGGGTAGTCCTAAAGTGTCTAGTCGCCATTTAAGGCTTACAAGAAATAGAAAGCATTATGATTTTTGATTCTGAATTTCAGTAGTGGCATGAGTAGGATATATGCGCTATCGACAAACGATGCTGATAGCGAGCGCGGAGGACAAGCATTTGTGTGATCCACGAATACACGTTCTGAGTCTAGGTGTCATGTCATGTCATGACTTGAATGTTTGTGATACCCAACGCGACACAAGGATTAAGTTCCTTAAAGTGAGAGTTGTCTTTCTATAGTAAAAGTTTAGCAACTGGAAATTCATTGTAATGAATGAATTTGAATTTCCATTTATTGAGTTGGATGTGATGGCAAAATATGGAGAATACAAATAGTGTCATTTTATCGACAATTGTAAATTTTCGTAAAGTTTCGCCCAGAACCGTGAATCCACCCCTTGCCAATTTTCAGCAGCTCAGCTTATTTTTTTGTCACCTTGGTTATTAGAAATGAGGTCATCCGGCAGATAACCAGGGTACTATTACCCTGGTTATCTGCCCATTTGGTGGGCTATGTCTATACATACCTTTCCTACTAGCTATCAGTCCATCGATGTCTATGAAGACATTCGTCAGTATTACAGTGAAAGTGAATGCTATCGCCAGCAGAGTTACGCAGAACACCCTGTAGAACATCGCGTCGTAGTCGCATCGTGTCATGTGTGGGGTGGTGCTGCCGGGGTTATACTGAGGACAAAGGTCAAAGGTCAAAGGTCAGAGGTTAGAGGTTAGTTAAAAGTCGTTTATTTAATTAGATGACCTCGAAGCTGGCTATTACCTCGTATAGAGGGTAAGCATTGCTATAGCATTCCAATGTTTTAATGTAGACGTCAATTTTAATAAAGACCTTGAATTGGATTGATTTCTACGTGGTGATGCCACCAGCCTTGTATTTGCCCTTGCCCTATAATCCCGGCCGGCAGTGATTTCCATGTATTTAGTTCAAAATTGATGTTTTCTATAAATCTAGGACATAGCACTTTAATAATGATAATTACAACTAACAGCATCCAGTTTCGCCTACCCTTCACCGCTTCCGAAGTGCTTTTTCCCAGCAGCACGCCTTTTACAATATAGTAGTTTTCCGTTCACGTAGAAAACATCGTAAAGAAAGTTACCACGAAAAAGGGATTTTGAATGTCATTGCTATCACCTGCATTTTAAGCAAATAAAAATCTATTCTTCTGTACAAAGAGAAAAGTCTTAACAATGAGGCATTAAAAAGCTGAGTATTGTTTCGAAAGTAGGTTCGTTCATTTCTTTTGTCAACATTGGTGATACGTCTTAACTTGATCCATTGAAATCAGGTCGCACGTAAGACGAAATGGATCATAATGTTTAACATATAACAAAATTTTGGTTTGGATTACATTAAAAGTCTTTAAACGCCATATTGTAGATATTGTAAGACAAAATGGATCATAATGGGTAACATAGTAAAATTGTATGGTTTAGTTTTCAGACCAAGTTCTTCTGCATTAGTTTATACACTTAAATTTGTATTTTAAAGTTGTCTGGACCTTAAAAGTGACAACTACACTTGAGTTGGTTTCGACATTTCTTCTCAGGGTAGTCAGACAAGAAATGTCAAATTCGTTTTTTAAAACAAAGGGTTTGGCTTCATTTATAATTTTGTAAGAAGTCATCACTCCTACTTTAGGGTTGCACAATTTAGTCTTGTATGAGATCTGACACATCCATGGAACTTTTCGTGAGCTAAATAATGTACTATTTCGATCCACTCGCGACACCCTTGAGGAGACATAGAAAATCATCCTGGCCTTTTCCTAACTATGTTGGTGTCGGCTTCCAGTCTAACCGGATTCAGCTAAGTACCAGTGTCTTACAAGGAGTGACTGCCTATCTGACCTCCTCAACCCAGTTACCTGGGCAACACGACACCCCTTGGTCAGACTGGTTGTCAGACTTTCTTTTAGAGATATTTCTTTAAATTAAATGAAATATTCTTAATTTTGTTATTTAAAACACTAAATAAACAATTAACTCACCTTAACACGTATTCGGCACGACCGTCAGAATCGAAATGAGAACATTTTCGTAAACAATCATGTTTTCGTCATAGTTTTTTTTAATTTTCCTGATAAAATCTACTAGAGGGTAAAAAAATGTTTTTTTTGGGCTATTAATTCCATTGTTTTGACTTGGCTTTAGACGGATGTGTTTTGATTTTCGTCCACTTTTTGTTTTTGGATCAAGGACGTTGGTTATTGAGGTTTCTTATACCGAAGGATTAAAATGAAACTCTGTTTCTAAGGCTGTCGGTATATTCCTCTGTCACTAAGCGTCACATAGCTAAACAGATGACATTTTAACAGATAATGTATGTATTTCTGTTGCTGCTCCAACCAATAGTGAAAATATAAATCTAGGTTAAGCAACGCTTGCTACGTTTCATAATTTGCTAGGCGACCCTTTTAGCAAATTTTCAAATTCCAGTTTTCTGTTTGGGGATGGAACCAGATTAGGTTTTCTTCGTGATATTTGTAAGGGATCCTCGGTATCGCAAGTCCGACTGCTTATGACCGGCTTTTTTACTGTTTTTTTGGTGATACGAATCAGAAACGTATTCGTCGACTAATATAAGCAGAACCTAGTATTTTCCTTAACGTTTCTGTTCATCAATAATTTTCGACATGAACTAGATCAGAGTCACAAGTTTGACCCGCTCTTGATCGGTTTTAATCCAATTTTTCATGCTTTGTAGTGAGGATGGGGATTTCTTTTTTAAGCCTAAGACAGCTCCATCATCATCCTAGCCTTTCCCCAACTATGTTGTCGTCGGCTTCCAGTCTAACTGGATACAGCTAAGTTCCAGTGTTTTACAAGGAGCGACTGCCTATTTGACCTCCACAACCCAGGTATCTGAGCAACACGATACCCCTTAGACTGGTTGTCAGACTTACAGACGTGGATTAACCGTATTAGTTATAACGAAAAAAAAAATAATAGAAAAAGAAAATAATTACTGGCCTCAAACAAAAGCATTCGGGGACCACTGGCTTTCCCTCTTCTCAAAGCTAACTGCCAAACCGAATTGCATTCAAGTTCGTTCTTTCCTCGCATGTGGGAGCTAGCTGTCAATTAAAACTGTTCCCCGCATGCAAAACCCATGGCATCATGATCATCATCAGCCCATATTCGTCCACTGCTGGACAAAGGCCTCTCCAATTGCGCGCCATCGAGATCTATCTTCGCCTGTTCGCGTCCAGACTTTTTTTTTTCTCCTTCGGGGGAGAGAACAGTTTGTGTCAGACTCTTACTGACTAAACCTGAACCGCCGTGTTACGTCATCCGCGCTTTTGTGTCGTTGTATGGCAATGCGTTGTAATTCTTCATACACTAGCATTCAACCCCTGCCAGCCATCTGTTTTATTGTATACATACAAAAGTGCGTTCTTAAGTCAGCTTTACAGAGCTTAATCTATACTAATATTATATTTTAAAGCTGAAGAGTTTGTTTGTTTGAACGCGCCAATCTCAGGAACTACTAGTTCGAATTGAAAAATTTACCAAGGAAGGCTATAGGCTATATAACATCACGCTGCGACTAATAGGAGCGAAGATACAATGGAAATGTTGAAAAAATGGGGAGAATTATTCATGTTTGAGGGCTTCCGTTGCGTGTGCTGCGAAAACGGTTCAAGATCTTCTAACGGCTATGTAATATAACTTACCTTATAATATTTGACTAGTACGACTAGATCCCAATAAAACACCAATCTTCTGTTTTTAGACAGTTCTGGTAATTTCACTATTTACACAAAGATTAGTTGACAATTAACATTTGACAATAATTATTAAATTTTGTTGCTAAGCAACGAAACTCTGACTTCAATTTCCACTTATATTATTTAAATATAACTTTCTATCTGAGCACCAACCACCACATCTAAAAGCAATATTATGGCGTGTGTGGGAAAGAGATGCCACTATATACTTTGTAGTGCGCTGGCCCGCTTCCACAACTTTAAGGGTCAATTCACACTGAAGGAGGTCGGCAGTGTCTTGAGATATAA
Organism: Trichoplusia ni; assembly: GCF_003590095.1. Lineage (NCBI taxonomy): Eukaryota > Metazoa > Arthropoda > Insecta > Lepidoptera > Noctuidae > Trichoplusia > Trichoplusia ni. Next base: position 7,772,804 of record NC_039488.1, on the reverse strand, counting down.
CAATAATATTACATTATAATCACGATTTTTTGTATGTATGGATGTTTTTCCCTCTTACACGCATAAACTGCTGAAGGGATTTTGATGCAACCTTTTACACAGATAGTTTATAATCTGGGTTAATACAAAGGATAGTTTTTATCCCGATTTTTGTTCCCGTGGGATTTTTTTCTATTTATCATTAATTTTCAAGAGAATATGAAAGAATGGAAGAATATAATATTTATTTTTGGGAAGTATATTGTTACAAGAGGCGTTACCTAACATAAGGTCCAAATTTTCTGCTGTTTCCAGCATAAAAATATTTTAAAGTCTAGAACAAGAATAGGACATTATTATATTGGAAACAGTGTTTTATTAGAATACAATAAAAATAAACTGAATACAATATTCATTCTAAGTCACATACATAAGTATAAAGTGGTCAAAATTTGTTGGTTAAATAGAACAATAAGGATTTCCATTGTCAAAAAAGTTCACTATAATTTGGAGAGTGTATAGACGCACGCCATGATTAATCACCCCTTTCTTTCAGTTTAAATTGACCCTTACAGGTGGTAGAAGCCCTTCCTATCTCACCGCACACCACAACTATGTTCAATAAACTATCATATTGACTGAGGAAATCAAAATAACTTACTCAGTTTTACTATCGAATATATTCCGGTTTGCTAATTAATTAGCAATGAGAAAGGAAATGGAAAAGTCATAAATAATGTTTGTTCGTTACGCATTGTTAAAACCACATGCTTAGAGTAAGCGTGCGAGTCGTCTCCTGTCCTTTTCGACAAATGACGTTTCTGCAATCGTTGACGTCAAGAAAAACGAATGTATGGAAATGACATTTCGATATGTCACGTGACCCTGACCTGTCATCTTTATGCATTCGAGTGTTTTCTTTTGACCTTAATGATTGTAGAAATGTAAGTTTGATTTTTTTTCGGTGTGAGACTTTAATTATTTTAACCTATGTCGACGGCACCACACTATGGGAGCCAGCGGATGGACGGCGTCGCCGGGGGAGGCCTAGGAAGCGGTGGCGAGAGGACCTTAACGCTTACTACGTGGTTATATGAGGCCCAGGACAGAGAATCGTGGAAGGATCTGGGGGAGGCCATTGCCAAGCGATGGAACGCAGGGGGCTAGATAAAAAAAAACGTCGACGGCAGGGCGTGGAGATATGTCGGACTCCCGCTGACTACGTACATCCCTCCTTCTACTGCTTTAACCAGAGTCACAGGATCGCTCGCACATGCTCTGCGTGGCCCTAGTTCTTTGGACTTCTTCTCAAATGATAAATAGCACATCGTTCACTCCTCTTAAGAACGGATGCGCAGGACGACGCGCCCCTCCCATTCTTTGCCTATCAGCTGATTGAGTGTCAGAAAGCCCTCCCGCTTTTCACCCCTCACTCACCTCGGCCCAGAGGGGCTGAGATGAGTGAGCGGTGGAATGGCGGACAGGGCTATTGTTGTCACGCCTGACGTCGCGGTCGTGGTGAACCTGCAGTTCTATGCCTGGAGTTTAATGCACGAGGTACATGTTCGATCCTAACGCAGGCAAGGTGCCAATGATTGACAATGACTTTTTCTAAGTTGTGTGTACATTGTAATTGAGTAACTTTTATGAGGTTTTTTTAACTGATGTAGACTTTTCTCGTGTTATGTAATACTGTGAGGTTAGGTCCTATTTATGCCGCAGGAGAATGTGGCGCTAGTGTCGCTTTCATTCAACTACATTTTCATATTAGCTACTTGTGCTACTAGATGGCGCTGTGTGATTTAAATGGAAATAATAAAAAAGAAACTATTATGCATTAAGTTTATTAAACCACAATTTTAATAGTTAATTACATTTAAAATTGCATTTTTGTTCACTATTTCAAAAGAAATAACGTATATTAGTGTTACAAGATACCTTATTTAGTTGCAAAAATGCAATTTGTTAAGAAAAGATTACTTACAGTATTAAAAAGATATACATATTCACCAAAAAGATATTTTTAAATTTGCTAACTGTCATTTTGTGACATTTACAGGTACTGGGCGTTATTAGGTATCAAAAACACGCAGGTATTTAGCAAAAATATCGTAATACATTTTTAAGTTTATAACAATCTTAATTATTTATCAAATGAAGTACTACATTCATCTGTTTCTTTGGCAGAATAAAAATGTTTTCCAAAATGTAGATGAAAAAAATTATTAAATCTTTCCTAAGCAAATTGCATTTAATTGCATTAATTTAAAACTACTTTTCTTTTCGCATCAAACTCCCTCTGTTGAAACATTTTCCGTAAGATCTCTCTTTTTTCATTTCTTGAATTCTCCTTCTTTCTTTTATCAAAGTCTTTCTTCTATCATCGTATCATCTTTCTGCTTTAGACACTTCTCTTCCAATAGATGGTACTATTTAAAAATCATACTCTTTTCGTTTCACAGTTAATTCCTTCAGATCTTTCAAATTGGATTCGCCCATATTTGCTTTATAAATCACAGCATCATTGACGACATTCAGGTCTTCATAACAGGCAGAAGTTCTGGAAACTTCAGCATTGGACTTCATTTGTTTTTGAACTGTTGTACTTGCTCTGCTGTTTTGAGGTCTAGTACATCAATAACAGCATTTTCTGGGTACAAGTCCTTCTCAACTCAACTTTCTTCAAAATCATCATCTTCATCAATATCTTCTTCTATAGCTGTAACTCCATTCCTATCTTCTACACATTTTATAGCATGTATAAATTTCTCCTTAGCTATGTTGGTATCGGTTTCCAGTCTCACCGTCAGCTGAGCCCCGTATGTTACAGAGCGACTGTCTATCTGACAACACAACACATGTTACTGTAACACAGTATCACATATTAGTATTCTTTTTAACTTCTTAACCACCCTTTTTATACTAATGGACTCTTTTCTAGTTCTCTCTATATCATTTTCATCATTTCTTTTTCTTCTTTAACTTATACGTCATTCGATTCTTCTTTTACTCCTTCTCAGCCATTATCTATTCGTGTGTCAGCCTAACTAATATTATTGACAATACCCTAGGTACAAAATTTAAGACTGTATTATTTTAAAATATTTCTAGTTAAAAATTAGTAGCTTCTGATAGATTGCCTATAAGCGGCTGATTTAACCCAATGACTGTTTTATTCGCTCGTTCAATCTGAAACAAGAAATGAGAAGGTTTAATTAAAAAGTTTATATATATTTTTTGATTCGCAGCCTAGGTGTAAGGATTTTGGGCAAGACTTTTGTCAGCAGTGGGACACAGTGTGTCAACTATATTATCTATACTCATATATATAGCTGAAGAGTTTGTTTGTTTGAACGTGCTAATCTCAGGAACTACTGGTCCAAATTGAAAAAATATTTTTGTGTTGAATAGATCATTCATCGAGGAAGGTTTTAGGTTAGCGAAGATATGTACAATGGAAAATGTGAAAAATACAGGGCAGGTATAAATCATAACTTATATCTGCTACCCACGGGGACGAAGTCGCGGGCAACAGCTAGTTTTCATATAATTTATTTATTATCATATTATAGTCGAGATAAATATGTAATTTTCTGACCATTAATACTTAAGGTGTATCTGAATTGTACCTAAAACAGTCTTGAAATACAAGTACAAGAACATGTGGCGATAAATGAATATAAGTCTGTTATTACAAAACTAAACCTTATGGCATATATGAACTAGGTTCGTTTTAGCTTGATAGTAAGAGATGAATGTTGATTTTTGCGAGTATTATTGTTCACGTTAATAGCAAAGTGTTTCCGGCTGTAAAATCTGACTCTTTTTCTCTGATTTCGTTACTTTTACTTTTCGTTTTACCGACAACGTAAAATTGTAATGCGGTTTCATTTTATACACCGTAATACTGATCTTGGTTGGCATGAATTAATGTATTGAAAGAAAATCTGAATATACCATTAAATTTTTTCAAAATCGATTCATCCGTTTTCGTAGTTTTAAATTGCAACTGCGGGTTTGAAGCTACCCTGATAATTTCAGACTAGCTTATCGGAAAGTGCCTCAAAACTGAGTTGCTTTGATTTTACGTGTAAACGGTTTTGTGGGGCATTAAATTTAGTGATTAATGTCGCCTATATGAAAGAAAAAAAGACTTATGTACTTGAAATTGAACTAAGAATAAGCGTTCGTCCATCAAAGAAATACTTGTACTACGCGCGGATCAAACCCACGACACGTCGTGTACAGTGTGAGACGCCGTGACCAAAAGCATTGGGCAGTCTTTTCTTCTTAAACACAAGTTGTGCTTTTTATGCACTGAAGTAAAAAAAGACCTAAAAATGACCTTTCTTTTAAAAATAAAACAAAAAAACTTAGGTCGGCGAGAATTTCCTGCCAAATATTTTAAATGAAATGGAGAAAAAATCTACCGTACAATTGAAATAAAACAAATTCTAAACAATTCAAAATCTAGCCAAAATATATTCATAACATAAAAGTAAAACGTCGTATGATCTACAAAGTCCTGCTTTATGTTAAAAATAGAGCAAAAAAAACTTGCCTTCAACATGTTCTGCCTAATAGTGCCTAACATATTAAACAAAAAAAAAATATTTCTCTGAATAAATCCTACGTCACAGAGAAAATAAAAAAAAACAGGGTCAGCGAAAACCTCCTGCGTTACGTAAAAAGAGAAAAAAAATCTTCTCCAAAAAGTCCTGCCTCTCATTTCAACCATCAAAAAAAAAACATTTCACCGAAAACAAATTCCTCATCAAACAAAACAAAACACCAAACGACCTTAAAATCAAATAAAAACAAAAAAACCTCAACCAAAAAAATCCTGACCTTATAAAAAAAACAACACCCTGAGCACCCGTGAACGAAAAGAGCGTAAAGTCTTACTTACTTTCTTACAAAGGCCCTTCGTTTAGCTTGGAGGTCAAAGGCAAGGGGATCCATGTCGACCCGTGAGTTGCTCTCAAGTCCCGGTATAATATCATCGATCCCTTGGCTTTCGCTGTCAACTGAGAAAAACAAAATTGCTACACGCTCTTTAACGTACAGGGTGCTTGTATGTTGCTTTGACCTTACTTTAAAAAACAACTGACATTTTGGTAGCGGCTTTAACGTTTTTTTCTGAATATGTACTATGTTAGATCGCATTAGAATTGGAGATGAAAAGAAAACTTCAAATACATATATGGGAATGACACACATTCATTTTTGACAAGTACCGGGATAAATTTTGCTCTATGTTTAATGCCAAAGTGTATGATGATTTTGGGGTATAAAATTATTATTATTATCACGAGATAATTTCACAAGAAGAGACCCGGTTTTATTTCCAGGACTTTGATGCGTACATTCATGTGAAATGTTATGGGGTATCGGCAATTTGTCCCAATGTGGATAAATATATGCCCCTTCATTTATCTTGACTTACAGTGGCTAGCGAGTCGGCAGCCAGAGATGAGATATGAGAGAAAAAATAAAGTGTAACACCAGGTTCAAGAAATCGGAGGGAAAATTTTAATCTGGGGTCAACAAGCTCATTTGAACAAGTGAAATGAAAAATGCTTGATCCATCTTAGTATGGCAAGGGGCGTTTGTCTAGCACAGCCAGAGATTGATGAAATAATGGCGATGCTTATTTGCTTGCGCAAAAAATTAAATAAATGGGAGATACAAAATAAAACATTGACAGATTTCTTGTGCAGAATGATAAATGATCGTTTTTGAGTTTATGTCAAGACGCGTGGATTAAAAACTTTACCGTGTTCCAACCACGGACAAGCTGACGTCATAATGATATAAGAGCATTAGACAGAGAGAGAGAGATCCAAAGCGAGTCCGATCGATCCCTATTAACCCTGAATGTCACTTGTGTCCAAAAGTTCCTACGTATTTTCCAACAGTTTTTAACTTCACCGGTTTTCGCTAAATACGATTATGGACTACCTACCTGACAATTACTAGCTAATTATTGGTTAATACACTATTGATATTTACTTATTCTATAATAATTAATAGAGTAAGGCCAACGAGACGAAAAAATATCATGAACTGCTAAATTATATCACTTCCAATCGTTATTTCGGCTTTTCAACATTTTCTCTTCAATAAGTTAAACTCCCTCTTTCTGTGAAGAGGCCTATTCCCTGCAGTGGGACATTCATTGGCTGATTATTGCGATATTTAAAATGAAAATGTTGACGGCAGCTGCAATTATACTTTCCTGTACCACGAAACGCGAACGACAGTCATTTAACGACAGCTATGGAGCAACTAACGTCTTGTCGCTAATGTCAGTTACTCAGTAGAGGTCAGATTGTTTTACATTTATCTAGTTCCTTGGCCCTACTATATCTACATGTATATAAACTTACATATTTCACTGGCATGTACGCTTCCCTCGTAGTAAAAGTTTCCTTCGATGTCTGGTTTCAAATCTGTAGAAAAAATATAGTAAAAGTTAGTTTCTTCTTTTTTTTCTTTTTGCAAAGTGTTTTTTGAGATTTTTTGTACTTTAAAAATGGTAGTCTTTTAAAAATGTTACCAGTAGTGGGGATGTCCTAGTCTATAGATGGAAAGGTTTCCAACAAAACCATTTTCTAAAAAATCTATGTCAATGTGATTTTTTTTGCATATTTTAAAGTTTATTTTTATTAATATTTGCCTCTGCAATATTTCACATTCCTAACACTTATTTGCATTCCACAATGTGTTGAAGGCGTGACAGTGTAGGCTTAATATAGCTATGTACATTTGCGAAACTTAAAGAGTCCACAAATGTACTGCTTTAATGGGAAGTTTTAAATAAATATTAATTAAACTCACCGAACTGTTTCAAATTTGATTCTAGTTCCTCATTACCTGCAAAAGACAAAAGAAAGTGAATATTATAATTATTCAAGCTTGAGAGGATCTCCCAATTGAGACGAATTTAACGACACCTCAAAAGGTATGTAATATTATTCGAGTCTCTGAGGTACATAAAGAGCCAAGGGTCTACCATATTAATACTACTTTAAGGCGTGGCTTTTAAAAGTTATATCACCAGTCTGACCAAGCGGTATCGTGTTGCCCAGGTAACTGGGTTGAGGAGGTCAGATAGGCAGTCGCTCCTTGTAAAACACTAGTACTTAGCTGTATGCGGTTAGACTGGAAGCCGACCCCAACATAGTTGGGAAAAGGCTAGGATGATGATGACACTCGACCGTTTTCATTGAGGTTAAAGATTTAAGAAATAACATTAGTTTGGCGAACGTCATCGTTCAGTAAATGTAACTTGTCCAGTAGTTTTTTTTTAAATAAATGCGGACAACATCACATACATTGTTCTGAACCCAAAGTAAGTTGCTAAAGCACTTGTGTTATGAAATTCAGATACAACGAAGGTACCACAAACACCCAGACCCGAGACAATGTAGAAATGTGAATTTTTACATTGACCCGACCGGGGATCGAACCCGGGACCTCAGAGCTAGCGACACCTTGAAACCGGTGCGTACGCCACTCGACCACGGAGGTCGTCGAGTTAGAAGTAACACAAACCAGTAATGCATTCTGTTAACAATTTTGTATTGAAAGAAATTTCTAAAGAATCTTGGGCAAGACAATGGGTGCATTTCAAATTCTGAGCTGTTGACAGTATCAAATTTACCAGCCTTCTTTCTATGGAATAACAGTTATTTGCCATTTCTCGTGTGATAATTTAGCTGACGACTTTTAATACATAATAACATTTTAGTTATTCTGTTTCCCTTACGCTTTTTTTTGTTGATTTTCTTTTTTAAAACGCATTAAGGAAATTAACCCCTATCGTGGGGTTTCACATTCAAGTCACATGTACAAAGACACTTAGACTCAGGACAACAAATCGCTGACACAAACGCTGCGCAGGGATCGAACCTGCAACGCGTTGCGCTCAGCGGGCTTCTTGCGTTTTGACCTCAACCACTCAACCATCCATGCAGTGAACGTTTACTTGCTTCATCGACTGTTTGTTATGCCTCATTATTTATGACCATGATTGTTACACAGACTAGGCCAGCAACTAATTTCTCCCATTTTACTGGTCTAACTCCTTCCTTAATCTCATTGCGCCCGCCATGATTACCATATTAGCACATATTGCTCCATACTTATGCACTCAGAGTAAAATATGTTCTCTGAGGTCACCCCAATATATATTTTGAAAAGGTTGTATACAATGATGCTAAATTAACTTACCAGGAAAGAAGGCTTTGACGGTGGATGACGGTGGCACAGATGTTGTTTTTGCTTCCGCTATGGTTGCTGGTGAAGGCGTCTGCGTAGTCGACGATGAGCCTAAAAGATTAGATCCAAAATTAGGAACAAAAGAACGGTTTAGGTAGGTTAATGAAAAAATAACATTTTTTGTATAAAATTAAAAATCGGTGTGGCTGTGTGATTTCTGATAGAAATTTTCAGTTTCAAATTCTAAAAATGTTAAAACTCCATCACTTGTTCAGTTCATAAGTTTTAACGAATTTCGTTTTACAAAATATCTTTGAACTATACTTAATTTTCAAGATAATTGTAATTTTTTACAAAACTAAGAATTTGCATGTCTTTTGGCCTAGTTTAGGTGTTGAGATACTATGGAGGCAAGTGAATCTTAAAATGTTTTGCATCGCAGATTTAAGGCAGCTTTTGCCATCAACTGGGAACAGTTATTTTCCCATTTTCATACAACTCCCGCACTAAGAAATTAATCCTTGTATCGCGGGGAGTTTCACAAACATACAAATCACATGCACAAAGACACCCAGACTCAGAACAAGCATTCGTGGATCCCACAAATGCTTGTCTTACGCAGGGATCGAAACTGCGACACGACGCGCGCAGTAGTTTTGGCGTGGTGACCTCAACAAAGCTACCCGTGCAGTCAAAAATAAACTCTAAAGGTTCACTCTAAAGGGTCCTTTACCTGTAGTTTCAGCCACTTGACCACTAGCTACAGTAGATGATGTTCCAGCCATCGCACCATTGGGTGTCGTACTCAATCCAGTGTATTGCGTTCCCAATACATTTAATTTCGTATTTAGCGGTATATTTAGAGGTTTCGCTTGAGGCGTTGTCGTTGGTATCTCCAAAGATGGCGAGTTTGGAAAGTTTTTAATGTCTGGAAAAAAATGGAAATTAGTACCTACTTGAGCCATGACTTTTTAATCTCTCAAATCAATTTGAATGCAAAGACAAAGGTGATTACGAAAGTTTCGTTGGTTTGATTTAAGGTTTAATTTTCAATTGTAACTGATTTCATCTCTAGAATCCTGATTCATTTTTGAATACATTTCATTAGAGTGGACATTAATGATGTTGAGAAATAATCTTACAGCTTTTTTTTTTAATAAAACGGACTTAAAGAACTGATAATGGTATGTAGCTTAATGTATCTCTTAAACCTTGTCTTTCGTCAATTTTCAATTAATAAAAACTTACTAAGATGCTCACCCAGAAATTGTAATCTTCTCAAAGCCTTTTCCACGCACCACCTCAGCATTTGCGCATTCAAATTCTGTTTAATTTCAATGCAGAAATTCGTCGCCATAGTTAAAAAAGGATCGTTCTTCATTTTGATTTCTTTAGGTGCATCTTTCGGAACTTCATTTACAACGGGAACATTATTAGTTTGTTTTTTAGAATGTTTAGCATCGGTAGCGTTGACTATCGCGGCTATTGCTCCTTTACCGCGATCTCTCCTCTTGCTCTTATGTTTCGAATGATGGTTGATCCATCTCCTTTCTCTGTCTTTACTAACAAAAGCTTCAGAGTCATTAGAATCGAAAACAGGTAGTAGAATAGTAGTTTCCAATTCATTCCTTTTATTCTTAACGTTACGCGAATGACCAGTGTTTTCAGAAGGTGCCATGAAACTGTTTAGAACATTATTCTTCATTAGATTATCAATGAAGGTATTATTGAAGTAATATTTATAAACCAAATCGTCGATCGTTTGTTCATCTTTTTCTTTGATAATTAAGTCATCTTGATTTTCTATTTTGTTTGATGTTGGGATGGAGAAGAGGTTAATTTTAACTGATTCGGTTGTTGTTGACGATGGATTTGTAGTCGTTAACTTCGGTTCAACTTTCGTTGTCGGTTTGTTCATTTTACTTAAACTTGAACTGAGTTTAGTTATCGTTGGGTTTCTACTGTCTATGTATAATTGTTTTGCCTTCTTTAATATTCTCGCAAAGTTGTTCTGACGGTGTGATATTTCACTTTGAGTTTTAGCGATCAAATTTTGTTTCAGATTAATCTTTTCGTTTTGAGCTAGCATCAGTTTCTGTATATTGTAAAACTGACGTTGCTGTTGCAAGAATTTCTTCTGCTGATTTTCGAACTCTTTAAAGTTTCTAGCCATTTCCATTTCTTTGTTTTTGAAGAACTCTTCTTTGGCAGCCATTTTGGCGTCGAATACTTTTAATTTCTCATGGAATTTTAGTAAATACAAATATTTGACGTCGAAATCTTGGAATTTGCTTGTTATTGTCGCTGCACTTTTACCAAATTCGTCATTTATGTCATTAATTCTGTTATGTATATCTTTGATTTCGTGATGCTGTCTTATAATCTTTTTGAAGGTCTTTGTCAACATCGAGATTACTTTTATTAGACCTCTTTCTGTGACTGGTTTACTCTTTTGCGGCTCTTTGGGTACAACTTTGTACACATTAACATCTGGCATCGGTGCATTCTGATGCCATACAGTATTATCTTTGTCAAATATATTCCTATCGTTAACTTTAACACTTGAGTTTAATTCCTGATTATCCTGGTCCGTTCTATTCAAATCTTCGGTGATCTCAAATTTCTTGATAATTTCCGTTTCGAAATCATATTTCATGCTACGTTTAGGAGATATAATGTTTCTTGTGACTGTGTTGTTTTCTTTGTTCTCATTTTCCATTGTGAATACAGCATCTTGGATTTGGTCACCTGTTTGGTTAACTATAGCATTGGCGTCATCATTTTGATAGACAGAAGTGTCATTTTTAGTTAAATCTAGTTCGCTTTTGTTATTATTCAGTAAGATAGCTACTTCGTAAGGGTAATCGTTGAAAACGGAAGTAGGTCTGAGTTCGTTCAGTATTTTGGATTTGACGACATCGACGGTCCCTGATTGATTGTCAAGATTAATGGGTTTGCTTTTACAATTTCTTCCGGTGCAGGTTTTTATTATACTCTTTCTAGGACGCTGTTCTCGTACGACTGCGGAGGATAAAGTTATTAAGTACATTCATTATAGTTCGTAGTAATTTAAAACTTTTGGGTGTTTTTGAAAAAAACTGGTATTTATATTGAGTTGATACAAAAATGATCCACACAGTATGGAATTTAATAATTGTGCCGCGGGTTGTTCTACAAACATTCAAGTCACGTGCACTAACAACCTCACTCAAAACAGACATTCGTGAATCACACAAATGCTTGTCCTACGCGGGGATCGAACTAGCAACACGCCACGCTCAGTGGGTTTGGCGTGGTCACCTCAACCACTCGGCTATTGGCATCCAACTCTAGCCAATGCTATCCCAATGCTGGGCAAGTATTTTCCTAAATAGTTAGATACTTAGAACCCTTATTGTAGCCAATCGGAATCGCACTTAAACGATGTCTATTTACTTGAATCTGATAATCTCAACTATAACAGACATAATATGAGACACAACATCCAATGAATGACAAAATAATGATAATAATCATCTCTGTGATCGCAATGTTTGTAAAGTTACCGAATGTCGCGCGCGGCGTAAAGACAAATATTTATAAATATCTTTGTTTATTTGATAATACTGGATTCTGTGCATATACATTTCTTATACTTTCTGGACTGGCCTGTGGGTCTAGTGGTAAGTAGCCCTGACTGCTGTACCAGAGGTCGTGGGTTCCATTTCCACCCAGGACAAATGTTTGTGTGATTAGCACGAGCATTTAATTTTGTCTGTGTCTGGGTTCATTTATCTTTATTATAGGTGTTATTGAAGATATCAGTATGTTTATCAGTTATCTAGTACTCCTAATACAAGCTTTGCTTAGTCAGAGACAGGTGCTGATTTTCACCCTTCTAAAATGAGGTTTTATATCTCCGATACACGAAATTTTTAGTCTCCAAAGGACATTTTGAAAGTCCTGATCGATTTTGGCCACGACTATCTATTGGAAAGGCACTAGCCAACGGTACGTTCAGCCAGAAGAATAGATTATATTGCTAGCACAGGTGCACTCTCTGTTCCCTTACTCTCACAACCCGATGGGGCGGCAAACCTAAACGACTGGAGAGAGATTAGGCGTAGGACACATATTTTAAAATGAAGATGTAATATTTATAGGTGATATTTTAACGCCCGCAATATTTGAAAAGTCATGGAATTGAACTCGACCATTGACTTAACTTTGCTGAGGTCTTACCACTAGGCTATCTACTCTCTAAACGACTACCGTTAGCCCAAATCATAGATATTTGCACGTGTTGGAAATAAAACTATTCGGGTACTATGAATTAACTACCAACTAGATTACTATATTTGCGCCGTTTGTTCACAGCAGCCGCGGCAGCAGAGCCAGCGCAGCACGAAGAGCCGGGAAGATGAGATGGCGTAAGAGTTTTATATTCTGTTAGAATTTATCTATGTTGCTGTGCCCTAACAGGGTCCATAACTGTACTTTAGCTCTAAGCCTAATTTGTAACACCTGTATCACATTATGGTATGCAAATAAATGAATATGAATATGAGAGTATCGACACAAGTGGCGTCCCACACTAAAGGCCTACCCATCTTCCAAGGGAACAAAGACACACCGTCCATTCGGGTACTTAAGTTGCTTATTATGTTGTTCAAGCTTATGAATATCGATTTGTATGAAAGTAAGCGATGATGGGTAAAGTTGTCTGGTGGCGGTGATTTACGTCGCTTCGAATATGGATGGGTTTGAGACTAAGAGGAGTTAAGGCACCACAAATGGTGATAAAAAGAAGCAGATAACTCAAAAGTGACAAATTTATATGAAGAAATATTGTTTTATAAGCTGGAGTTTGTATTTTTATCTTTAAAAACTAAACAGTCACGGTCAAAAATAAAACGGAAAATGGATCCTTTAGAGACTTTGGTAAAAATACATAGAACATTATTGGTGAAAATTCGGACGGTTTTGCAAACAAGTCACATGCACAAAGACACTCAGACTCAGGACAAGCTTTCAAGGATCAAAGGCTTGTCCTAGAAGGGGATCGAATGTTTGGCGTGGTGACCTCAACCACCCTTATACAAAAATAATTATTCATTCTACTAAAATTATAAACGCGAAAGTTTGTAAGTATGAATGTTACTCTTTCACGCAAAAACCACTGAACGGATTTAGACGCAAATCTTACACAGATAGTTTATAACCAGGATTAACACATAGGACCCCGATTTTATGTTCCCTTTGGGTCATTTTTGATGTATAGCGGGACGTCTAACTAGTTTGAAAATAAAGTATTTTAATAAGGAGTATGTACTTACCACGAGACGCTCTTTTGGTCCTTTCAACGTAAGCAGAAACAAGCGGAGAGTCCTGCATATAATTCGCCCCGAACGCATCAAAATTGTTTTGCAATAAATTATCCACATCCAACGAATTCTCTCGAAATATAAAGTCACCCACCCTCCCTTTCTCAAACAGATTCTCTTTAAACTTATTCCGAACCCAGACTCCCTTGTTCACGATATTATTACGCTCCAATTTCGGTTTTTGGAAGTTCGATTCCGCTTCGAGATAGTTGCTAGAGACAAGAACTCTAGTGAGGAGAAAAATGTTGATTAAAGCGAACATATTATCGACATATCTTGGCGCGAACTGTTGTTTGAATGAAAAGAATGCCGCTTATGTGTAATGTAATTTGTTGGTTTTGTTTGTAAATTCTGTGGTGCGGTTAGTGATGTGCGGCTATCGATGTTTTTTTGGGGTTTATTTTTCGATTGTTTTTTTTTGTGCCGGAAGTTGTTGTTAGGGATTTTTTTGGGTATAGTGCATGGATGTGTTACGATATTGTGTGGCTATTGACTTTTAAGATTGTTCATGTCTATTTACTATTTTAATTTATTAGTGGCTTTCTGATATTAGGAGAAAAGTGGATGAAGCAACAAGCAACTCCAGGAGGAGCAATGATGGGCATGTGTATCAGGCTAACTTATTACCTATGCATATCAGAATTATCAGAAGATTACATATTAAAACAGTCGCTGGAATCTACACCTGCAACTATGTGCATAATAATTGAATCTTTGAAACCCTAGTTCACATAAATACTCAGACCTTTGTTTAGTCCTAGGTACCGCATTAGGTTAAGTAACCTGTAATGGTAGATTAGTGTGATTATTAAATAAATAAATAAATATTTTAAGGTAAGGTAACTAAATGCTCTTATGTATAATGATGTAGTTAGCAGTTATTAATGTTATATTTATTTGTAAGTAGAACGGCAAAAAGCCGATTTTCTTTTAGGCACAATTCACTTATTACTTTTTTAGTCAAAAAGACCTACTTTATCCATCTACCATAAGAGAATAATTGTTGAAATTAATTGTATTTTATCATTTGAAGGCGGGGTAACAGAGATTCTTGAAAGAAAAAAACGAAACATCTAAAAACAACAGTTTCTACCACTTATTTTTTATACGTGTACTGAATATTCTGAACACAAAAAACCTGTCAATATTTTTTTTTTTTTGTAAATTATCGATAATTTTACCAAATCCTTATCGACACACCCCCATCACTATTCCACAAAATCACAATATTTACGTTTTCTCGCATATCGCGTTCGGATATTCACTATGTTTACATTTCTTTTATTTATTTTTGAAAACATCAAAATGTTTACAGCTATTAAGCGTTTTTAACTTTCCTCTTCTGAGATAAGCAAAGATGCTGATTGTATTAAATTTTTGTATCCATTGTAAATAATCTTCGTTCAAACTATCCTTGAACTACCATCCATAAAGTTAAGCAACTTTATATAAGGTCTGGCAATAGATGGATGACCATCACAGAGCACGTCATTCGTCCTGGTTTTTCTGACCTTCTCAGACAATCTTTGCAGATATCCTAGACACTTTGTTAAAGCGCAAAGTACAGAAAACTTCTAAAAGTTATAAAGAAAAACAAACCTTAGTATAAAAATATGTATTTATTAATTATCAAATTAATATAACAACAAAACAGTTTCAATAGTCATGAAAAATAAAAGTGTAAAGAGATCACAAATAGAACAGTATTCCAGAATGACACTTAGACAAAAGTCTCCTTTAAGTGTCATGTTGTCTTTGTCACTGTTAAGTGGACTCTAGGTATTGGAGTCACTTAACAAAGTGTCATTTAGGAATATGTCTGTTTAGGTATATCTAATTGTTGGGGATTGTGGTGCAAACAGAAAAATGGGGTAAATGGAACTGGCATAGTGAATATAGTTTTAAAAATGTACTAGCTTTTTGCTCTAGTCGTTAGTGGCCCTGACTGCTAAGCCAGTAGTTGTGGCTTCATTTCACACTCAAAACAAGTTTCTGTGATTAGCACGATCATTTGTTCTGTGTCTGGATGTATTTGGAGATATATAAGTATTTTTATCAGTTTTCTAGTATTCATAAGACAAAATTTACTATTTCGAGACTAGATGGCTTTGTCTGAAATTATTGGTTAATAATTATGTAGTTATTAAACCTATACTGGTTTTTTTATTAAGAAAGTTTTAAATTATAAGAAAGCTGCTTTCCTTTCATATACACACGATTTTTTTAAAAAAATATGTTTTCATTCCTTTAAGTAATTTAACATCACTTTTCGCCTTTGTCATAGCGATGAAAGAGGTGGTTTGTTCATTTTACTATCTTATAAATTAAAAGTTAATTTTAATAGGGTCTGTAGATTCTTCAGTGACGTGTTTCCCCATTTGCAATCTCCTTCTTCTTTCTGAAAGGAATAAAGCAGTATTAGTGGCAATGCAGCCAGCCTTCTGGGTACGTTTCCTGACTTTGGCAGGGATGAGGATGTCTTTTTTGAAGCTTTGTAAATAATGTATATTTTTCTTTTTATATTGATATAGTTTTAAAAATGTAAATATTAGTTTTAGTTTAATTTATTTAAAATTGTTCACAATACTTTCTTGTATTTTCAAAGAACAAACATTCAGAAGTTCACATGTCCTTTTATGTTGACTAATGCCAGAACAGCAGTATTATTGAATTGTGTCAAAGAAAATTTAGGCAACCGTAAGCGTTTGTTGGAGATCAAACCTACACCTTCGGGCTTACCTGTCCGTACATAGAACTGCAAGAACAATACGGCATTAATTTTACTCAGCTTTTTTGAAAGGCTTCTAAATTGCTTTGGACTAGAAGACAGTTCCAGAACTTCTCGCACCAGCGTTAGTTGACCTCTATACCATATCATAATATTGCATTGTAACATACGCTGTCAAAATTTCAACTCAATCGGAAACCGGAAAAAGGATCAAATTCAACTCGTAAAATTTGATTACAGACCAACAGATAAACAGACAACGGGACAAGTGTAACTAAAAAGAAGCTTCAAATAATAAATACTCAAGTACAACAATCATTTACCTGTTCCAACATGGGAAGTCCCAGAATTTCTGCCCCAAGCCGTAGTTCTCTCCATCCAGGATGGTCTGTGGCATATCCTTGCCCATCGATTCTGGGAGGAAGAGAGACAGGCAGCCGCCGAAGATGCCCAGACAGCCGAGAATGAGGAGCGGGATCTCACGAGCTATGGTAGCCTGGAGGTGGCGAGAAAAGAGAATTTAGTTTGGTTTTTATGTCAAAAAGACATATGTATACAGTCATAAAAAGTGACTTGAATCGTATTTTAAAAGATTTTATGGTCTTTTGTGTCCAAAGAGTGAAATGGATTCAATATTTTGGACTTAACAGAATTCTATTATTAGATCTAGGGTGTTTCACCGCCGCCATATAAGTTCCCGTTAAATTACTTGACAGATTTTTTCATTCAAAAAATGTTTTTTTTTAATTATCTGTCAGATAACAATGTTTCATTAAAACAGATGATTCGTCAAATACATGTGTGACATGATGCAATGGATGCCTAATATACAATGAATAATTCTCACGATAGTTACTATATAAATACTCTAATAGTGATGTACTCACCATATATACGATGTAAGGGGTGAGTATAGTTGCGACATATCCGCACATGTGGATGAGGGCGACCCCCTGAGCCCTGACGACGGTTGGCAGGAGTTCTGCCGCGTACTGCATACCGATGTTAAAAGAAATATTCACTGCAAAACGACCCACTATAGCGAGGGAGGCTGATGGTATACCTGCAGGGAGAAAAAGGGTATTAGTAGGATTAGTATTAGGAACAAAAAGGCTTTCGAAAACAAAAAACTATTAACATGGCTATTTATGAATTTTTAAAAAATATTATGCTTGCTGTTGACCGGAAAACTCCTGTTTGCTCCATCTTCTGCGATATGACACAAGCTTTCGATTACGTGGACCATACCATACTAGCTAGTAAACTTGAGGCATACGGAATTAGAGGAAACGTACTCGAATTATTTAAATCATACCTAACAGATAGGCAGCAAATAACACAAATTACAAAATTTGATTTAATAACTAAAAAAGAAAAACAGTATAATTCCAAACCAAGATATGTAACATATGGTGTTCCCCAGGGCAGTGTACTAGGACCTACGTTATTTATTACATACATTAATGATCTACCTAATGCAATTGAGCAACCTATGATACTGTTTGCGGATGACAGCACAATTAATATTAAAAGTAAAGATAAAAATCTGTTCGAAGCCGATATAAATAAAGCATTAAAGTCTATTACAACATGGTTAGTCAATAATAATTTAAAAATAAATATAAATAAAACAAATATTCTTAACTACAGTCAAAGACCTCAAAATTCAAGTAAAATTACAGTAAACACGAAAATAATGAAGTTAACCAAGTAGATACAGCAAAATTTTTAGGTCTAAAAATTGACAATAGGATTAATTGGAAATGTCATACTGAAGAACTCTGTTTAAAAATAAGTAGCACATCCTACGTTTTATATAAACTTTCGTCTACAGTAAGTAGCGACGCTTTATTGACGGCATACTACGGACTTATTGAATCGTCACTTAGGTATGGTTTAATATTTTGGGGTAACTCTACAAACACAGAAATGGTTTTTAGAATGCAAAAGCGCTGTATAAGGGCTGTTTAAAATTAAAATTACCGAGAGCTGTCAACCCTTCTTTAAGAATTACCATATTTTGACACTTCCGTCCCTATACATCCTAGAGGTAGCCTTATTTGTAAGAAACAACACACATTGGTTTCCACTTTTATCTGACAGTGTTTGTAGAAGTAGGCGAAATAAATATAAAAATGATTTACAGTTGCACCCAGCAAAAACTGCACTACTACATAAAAGTGTGATATGTATGGCACCCGCAATATATAATAAAATTCCAGAATATATTAAAGAAATCTATCAAACTAAGCTGTTTAAAAAGGAACTTAAAAAGTTCCTGATTGAAAAATGTTTTTATAGTGTTAGAGATTTTTTAATGTAGTACATAAGTATAGTAAGTAGTTATAGAATAATATTTTTAAAATATGTATGTTCAATTAATACCGTTCTAATTTGTAATTTTATTTAAAAAT
Organism: Trichoplusia ni; assembly: GCF_003590095.1. Lineage (NCBI taxonomy): Eukaryota > Metazoa > Arthropoda > Insecta > Lepidoptera > Noctuidae > Trichoplusia > Trichoplusia ni. The sequence goes on along the minus strand of NC_039488.1, from coordinate 7,754,097 downwards.
AGTTATGTTTGTTAAATTTTTGTATGCTTAACTGTGGCAAAACATGTCTGGACTTAAGGGTTATGTCTGTCATTCCCAATTTTTTACCATCCACATTTACATTTCTATGTTATGTTACACATGTTTATACAAATAAATATATCTTTATCTTTATCTTTATCTTTAGTATATAAAAAGTAAAAAAAAACCCACGTTTTTAAATGTCACTCCATTCAAATTTTATCAAAATCGGTCCAGCCGGTGTTTATAGTTGTAAATTGCATTGTCATCGGGTTTGAAGCTACCATGAAAATTTCAGCCTGCTAGCTTATCGGGAAGTGCATCAAAGTTGAGTTGCAAAAATCCAACCGGAACGACATTCAAACGAGAAAAGTGAGTGTTAAAAGCTTTGATTGAATGTTTATGAAACATCATTATCTTTATCGTTATCAAGAAGTTGTACAGCCACTTACCTATGGGAGCCGTAGTTGCTAGGAGACTGAATATTCCGCTGAGAGCCATCGTGCCAAAAGCGAGCCAACGTCGTCCCAAACTGAAATGGAGAAAGGTAAATTAATATCAACTTGTTCCACGAAATTATTTTCAAGAGATCGTGTAATGTAGCCTCAAACCTAACCCCCTCTACAAATCTATACTTCTATACTAATATATAAAGCTGAAGAGTTTGTTTGTTTGAACGCGCTAATCTCAGGAACTACTGGTCCAAATTGAAAAAATCTTATTGTGTTGAATAGACCATTAATCGAGGAAGGCTTTAGGCTATAAACCATCACGCTACGTCTAATAGGAGCGAAGATACAATGGAAAATGTAGAAAAACAGGGCAGGTATAAATCAAAACTCATATCTTCTACCCACGGGGACGAAGTCGCGGGCAACAGCTAGTAGAAAATATATACGGGATCATATATCGGGATAAAAATACAAATTAAGAGAAAAATCCCGTGTTTCAGGTTATACGCTATCTGTGTACCAACTTTCGTCTAAATCCGTTCAGTTGTTTGCGTAAAAGAGGAAGAATCTTCCATATAAACTTTCGCGTATATAAGTAGGAAGTAGGACAAATTAAGTGACCAGAATCAATCAATCTGTGATCTGCTGAAAGACAGAATTTAGATAAAAGTGGAGTGGAGCATGTGTTTAAATTTTTCCAAACCCTCTGAGCCACCCGTCACGGGTTGGAACTCCTCGTAGGACAAGTATTTGCGTGCGGCTTGTCCTGAGTCTGGGTGTTTGTGCATGTGATTTGAATTTTTTGACACCCCCGCGACACACGGATAAAATCCTACAGTGCGAGAGCCGATTATAAAAAATATTCTTTTTAGAAAAAAAATATAACCAATAATTTACTCACATATCCAAAGTCAGGATCAAGAGTACATCAGCAGGGAATTCCGTAAAAGTGGCCACTGTGAAGGTCGTGAACATGTCCAGCCCTAGAGACCCCACATTCCTCACATGCCCATCGAAGACCATGGCGATGGACATCCAGATCACCACCAGGAGAATGGTGTGGCGTCGGAGGCGAGGGGTCCTCACCAGGTCAATGACGCTGTAGTTCTTTAATTCTTCTTCTGCCTTCGCTATGGCTTTTGCTGTTTCCTGGTGGAAAAAATAATTTTAGAAGGTTAAAGTGATTTCCGAATTCAGGCATTTACTCCTTGTGTCGTATGTGAATACAACACAAGGAGATGGTGAATAGAATGGTGTTTGTGAAAACATTCAAGTCACATACATACAGACACTAAGAAAAGAATTAATGGATCACAAAAATGCTTGTCGTAAGCGGGGATCGAACCTGCGACACGTGCTAAGTGAGTTTGGCGTGGTGACCTCAACCATTCGGCTATCCGTGCAGTCAAAATTGATTAGGGTTGTTAGTAGGGAAAGTGATTTTGGATAGTGATCTGTTGTTAAACCTTTGTTATATGGGAAGAGGCCTGTGCCCAGCAGTGGGCAGTAGGCAGGTGTGATTGTTTTATCCTCTTTTATTTTGCGGGCTAACTTTATGTGAAGAGACCCGGTCCTTATTAAAGACGTGCATGGGGAAACAGGTCCAACACGGAGAGTACTTTAATAAAAAATGATATGGTATCTACCGGGGATCTTTCAACCCCCGCTATGGGGGAACAGACATGAAGAATCCAAAGTAGATGCAAAACTATTGTAATTTGTGGTGATGAAATTAATTTGGGCAATTGGTATTATTTTGTTAAATATTATCTTACTATTTATTAATGAATTAAAAAATGCCCCGCAGTGGACCAAAATGGGCTGATGATGATTATGATGATGATGATGATGATGATGATGAATTAAATTAGTAAACAACTCACTCTAAACTCCTTAACAACTTCATCGGGTATCTTCTTGCGGTTAATTCTAGAACATTTCTGTACAATCTTGATGGCTTCGTCTATTTTACCTTGGGATATCAGCCATCTGGTGAACAGATATCATGCTTAGATATACGTAAAATTTCAGTAATATTTTACCAAAATAATTCACATTTCTTTTTTATTATAGGTATAGGTTTCCTGATTCAAGAGACTAAAAACTTAGCAAGGTCATAACTGTGCTGGGTTTCAAGTTTGCTGAAGAAATTTCTCATTCATGATTATTGATGCAACGGTTTACTGTCGCGCATGTATCGGGATCGACCGACTAGTTTCGGACCCAAACGGAGTCCTTAATCATGAGCTGACATGGTGGGGTCGCCAGTTCAACTCTCATAATTTAATAATGAATCATTCCCAAAGTAGATACTATAAAAAACTTCTTATTCTTTAGCTTTATCTACGGAACCCATTGTCAAAATTCAGAATCGAACTTGACTTGTTTTTATAGCTTTTTAAGATAATTGAAAAACGACTTATTAAAAGAATCATACCTTGCACTCTCAGGTACAACTAAAGGTGTCAAAACAGACAACACTAGTGGTACACTGATGATCAGAGTGTATATCTGCCAATTGTTGACCCCCAACGCGATCCACGGCAACAGGCACGCCGCGAACGTGAAGTACACCGCGATCGACATGTTCGCCACAAACGTCCGCCATTTTGGACCCACGTATTCCAAGACTGGAACAAATAACAGATTTAAGAAATCTAAATACCCACGTTTTTAAATGTCACTACTTTAATATTTTGTCTAAATCGGTTTAGCCGTTTTTATAGTTGTAAATTGCATCGGGTTTGAAGCTACCCTGAAAATGTCTTTCTGCTAGCTTATCTGGAAGTTCCTCAAAATTGAGTGATAAAAATCAAACCAGACCGACAACAATTCTCCGATCCTCCTTGTTTCGGAAGGCACGTTAAATTGTAGATCCCGGCTGTTGTTCGTACATCATTGACAGTCATTACAGGTAGTCAGAAGCTTGAAAATCTGACAACCAGTCTAACCAAGGGGTATCGTGTTGCCTAACTGGGATGAGGAGGTCAGATAGGCAGTCGCTCCTTGTAAAACACTGGTACTTAGCTGAATCCGGTTAGACTGGAAGCCGACACCAACATAGTTAGGAAAAGGCTAGGCCGATGATGAATTGTTTGTATCAAACAGCTAGTGCTCACCAACTATATACATGATGATAAAACAGTTGTCGTATGCCAATCCTACGATGAAGCGACACACGCAGAAAGACCAGAAGGAATTAGTGAAGGCGGTCGCGAGGCCGCCAGTGAAACCCGCCATATTGGCTCCTGAAATAAAAGAAATATTATTGTTGAACAACAAAACTTGATGCATGGGAAATTTAGAACTTAGATTAATGAAAATTAAAAGGAATGAAATTAAGGGATCAAAAGACAGGTAAGTATTTCACGTTAAATGAAAAAGAGAATAAACAAAATCGGTTCATCTAGTTCAGCGTTCTACACAACAGACATATAAGAAAAAGAACATCACACGAATTGAAAATTTCCTGCTTTTTGGAGTCGATTAAAATTGATTTTAAATAATGTTGCCTAAATTACTATTTTTGCGCTACATAAACTATAGCTATTGGATCAAAAATATAGTTTTGGCTTTTTGTCTTTTTGACCATTTATCTGTGCGTTTGTCTGCTGTGAATTCAGCAACAGTCTATCCGATTTAATTAACTTTGAAAATTTATATACCGTCAAACAAGCCAACTTTGCCAATCAAGGTATCTTTGCCCCAAAAGCAATTTATAAACAAATCCTCTTACATAGGAATCAATTTTAGTTTTATGGTAACATTTATGATCAACTTTCCACCCAAATAATAAATATTGCCCTAAAACTAAAATTGTTTCTTATATTAGAGGATTTACTTATAAATTGCTTTTGGGGCAAAGATACCTTGATTGGCAACGTTGGCTTGTTTGACGGTATACAAATTTTCAAAGTTAATTAAATCGGATAGACTGTTGCTGGCTTCACAGCAGACAAACGCACAGATAAATAGTCAAAAAGACAAAAAACCGAAACTATATTTTTGATCCAATATCTATCGTTTATGTAGCGCCAAAAATAATTATTTAAAAATGTATAGGCAACATGATTTAAAATCAATTTTAATCGACTTCAAAAAGCAGGAAATTTTCAATTCGTGTGAAGTTCTTTTTCTTATATTTCTGTTATCTAGAACGCTGAACTAGATGTTTGACCGGTACTTTGACAAAATAACGTACCAATTAATGCTGGTATCCTTCCATATTTGTCAGCTATCCATCCGAAAAGCAATCCGCCGACAATGCCTCCACAGAAGAAGATAGCTTGAGAGGTGGCCGCATAGCTATCCTTGTCGCACACCCAGCCTTGCTGTAAGGTTAGAAAGAGAGAGGCTTATAAAAATGTCCACAGACGTGCAAGAGCGGTTTTATTTTTTAAATATGTTATTGCGGGAGATGTTTGAAATAAAAAAATGCGTAATATTTCTTAAAAACCGAGTGTTACATATTACATATATAAAATATACAGTTATAGTTTGTCCTGTGTCTGGTTGTAATTTGTCTGTATGTATGTAGAAATATCTCTAATATATAAAATTCCCGTGTCACGATGTTAGTTACCGTCTCCCACAAAACGGTTTTACCGATTTTGACCAAATTTTATATGCGTATTCAGTAGGTCTGAGAATCGACTAATATCAATTTTTCATACCCCTAAGGGATAAATGTTGCTCACAATAAAACTTTATGTCTTGAACGATTTTTTTTATTTTTGATATAATATGGTTACTTTTTGTCTACACTGGAATTTATCTAGAAACTAGAAAGAATTTATTAGGCAAAACAACGTTTGCTAGGTGAGCTAGTACATTATAGCAATAATCACCTGTGACGCAATAGTCTGATAAGGCACGTCAGTGTAGTTGAACTCCCACTGACTCTCACACTTCTTGACTCGCCATTCGGGCTTCGGTTCCAGTGCACCACTCTTGATGACTTCTGTCCAATCAACATCGTAAACTGAGCACTTGTCATATTTGTCGTCTACCAGAGGAACGGAAAGATGGCGTCTGGAAAAAAAAACGTGGATGAAAACATGTTTCCTTTTATAATAAGTGGGTCTTAGTAACAGAAAGAGGGGGGGGGGGTAGAATAGTTTCTAGGTGTAATCATCAAAAAATGGACCAGGTAAGTCTTCATTTTGTTTTTAATTTTTAGAAAGGGGGGGAGGGGTTGAAGAAAAGCCCTTATAGCAATAGTGTGACGTCACTAAAAAATGCACTTGTTTTTTTATTGTTTTAGCGACAATATCATAGTTCATGAGATACTGTCTGGTAACAGTCAAACAGACAAAGGGACAGACAGACAGTAGAATAGGACTATCAAATTATTTTGTTGATTGTTCCGATTTTATCCCTCATCCCTCATCACAGAAACATTTATCCTGGCTGGGGATCGAAACCACGACTTCTCTTACAGCAATCACTGCCAAAAACCACTAGACCAACATTCAAACCACCAAAAACCACATAGCAACTCACCTTGCTTCAACACTCAGATTCCCCAACTCAGGTACGAAACACCAGTGTTCTTCTGGCACGACAGTCATGAAGATTTGTCCAAAGTAGACGAAGGCGAAGAAGAATGCGTATGGTATCATCAAGAGGAACAGGATTCGCTGGTACCAGCCGAAGTCGCCGACGTAGGGTAGCAGGTCATCCAAGTCTTTCAACTGGACCTTTGGTTCCGGTGGGGATTCGATGCTTTGGGCTGTAAAAGATTTAAATAAATAAATGCGGACAACATCACATACATTGTTCTGAACCCAAAGTAAGTTGCTAAAGCACTTGCGTTAAGGAATTCAGATACAACGAAGGTACCACAAACATCCAGACCAGAGACAATGTAGAAAAGTGATTTTTTATAGCCCGACCGGGGATCGAACCCGGGACCTCAAAACTAGCGATTCCTTGAAACCGGTTCGTACGCCACTCGACCACGGAGGTCGTGAAATGATAAAGATGAATCAAGAATATTTATTGATTAAACATAGGTACATTAAGTTCTGGTGTTAAATATACATAAGGAGCGCTATGTTTTAGAAGTAAGAGAAAGAATGTTATAATGCTGAAGAGTATGTTTGATTGTTAGAAAACTCTTGTATCAGGAATTGCTGGTCCGATTGAATTGATTTTTAAAATGATAGATATAGCTGGGATATTAGATAGATAATAGATAGCACATAAAGATTCTTTTCACTTTTTGTTAGCCCATTTATTGAGGGAGGCTCCTTCTATAATTGCTAAGTCGTTATGACAAAATCCCATTGCCTCAATTTTACAACAGTTGATTTTTTTAAGATTCAACTTTCACGTAAAAACGCCTGTGTTGTATTATTTAATCTATTTAACGGTCTAAATAATGGATCAAAATGGACAAAATGGAAATTTAGATGACCATTTGGGTTGAATTAAAAAAATGGCGTTACCTGCATTCTTCATTTCCATATTGTTTTCAATGGTGGCGGGATTCAGGATCACTCCCGCGAAAACTACGTTCTTTTCATGTGATTCCATTTTCGAAAAACGTTTTTGCCCTCAAAGACACTTTTCCGATCGTCTTTTCTAATTACTTAGACGACAATTTATAAGCGCCGGTCTGAAACAAATAATTGTTATTAAATATAATATTATTTTAAACACAAAAACATACAACTGTTAAATAACATTCAAATAAATAAAACTAAGTTGATTAAATTTATGGGACCAAATGATAGCTATTTCAAGCTTCATATCTATATGAAAAATGAGTCAACAAAATCGGTTTATCGAGTCCGAAGTTCTGTGGTAACAAATATATAAAAAAAAACAAATTAAGATGAATTAAAAAACTCCCTTCGGAGGAAAAGTCTGCAAAGTTTAAAGTTAGTTGAAAAAATACTCCCAAACGAATGAAGTTACTAGTAAGATGACACAAACATTCAAGTCACATGCACAAAGACACCCAGACTCAGGACAAGCATTCGTGGATCACACAAATGCTTGTCTTACGCGCGTTTGTGTGTTTGGCGTGGTGACCTCAATTATCCGTGCAGTAGCAAGTGATATATACTTTTCTAATTATACTAAGACACCACTGACAAAACGGTGAAGGAATACAACTTGAAGAAACCTAGACTACAATTATTGGAATATGGAATCGCCAAACCGCACTGAGCTAGCGTGGTAATCAATGCTCAAACCTTCCCTATAAGTGTGTTATCCCTACTAATAATTATTATAAATGCGAAAGTAACTGTCTGTCTGTTACGCTTTCACGTCTAAACCATTGAACTGATTTTAATGAAATTTGGTACAGAGATAGAGTTGATCTTGAGGAAGAACATAGGATAGAACTTTTGAAGAGTTCTCTTGGAAACACGATATAACCGACCTCGACGCGGGCGAAGCCACGGGGGAAAAGCTTGTAATATATAATACACAGATATAGTTTAAATACTACAGCCCTAAATTGAAACATAAAAGTGTACTTTTTCAGTGGTTAAAATTAACAAAAACGCAGTTACAATCTCAAGCACATGTTTTTTATTAAAACAGTTACAACATAATCTATCTTTGTTGAAGTATTATGGCTATTGTAATATTATATTTATTTACTCAGACAGATGGTAACTAGATAAAGAGAATGAACAAACTAACAGTTTATGATTTAAACACGTGCTAAAAATTAATCCCTTGTTTTCGTTGCTAAAGCGAAATAAAGTTATATGAAGTGTAGTTCAGAATTTATTTTAACAATATATAAAGAATTATATATACAAGAAACCCCTTAAATTGATTTTCATATTAAAATATCTAAGAAAACCCTAATTCACCTTTAATAGAAAACAAACTCAATTGAAATCGGTCAATCCGTTCGGGAGCCACGATCTCTAAAAATGATAAATCATTAGTACCTACGTATGACTTTAATCGAAATTTTTTACCTTAGAAAAAAATATATCACTATGTCAGGGTTGTATGAAAATCGGTAACAAAAAAAATCAATGAAAAACGAGTCGTCAAAATCTAGCTTAAAAAAACACAAAATAAAAATATCGAAAAGAGAACTTCTCCTATCACAAAGTCGGTTAAAACTTACCAGAATTGTTCACTTGATAATACAACAACTTTTTAATTTTAAAACTCTAATAATTTTAAAACTATTCTTAATAGCCAGGTGTTTCAGCTAACGATGTTTAAAGAATGGTTTAAAAATGCGAAAACATCATCTTTTTATTGTAAACCTCTTATCTTTCACATCTTAAATAATAAAGGGATTAATCTGTCAGATGTTGTGTTTAATTAATATTTAGTTAGACTTGACTGTAATTTTTGGGAGCAGCCTTGTAAATAAACGGTATTGGTATAATATTACTTTCAATGATTTTCAAATTAAGCCCTAAAATCCCGACTGTCATACGTTGATTTTTCACAGTATTTGACTAGGCGCCTGTTTGAAAAGTAATTTCCTATCTGGCAGATAGATAGTAGAAAAATTTTACATTATTTGTATGAAAAAATCTGTCAAGTAATTTAACGGGAACTTGGTGGTAATCTTTAGGTATAGTCCGTCATACAGTTTTTCAGAAAAAATATAAATAAAACATAGGTACTGGGCTCAGCTGAATCTGGAAAACTAGCTGTTGCCCGCGACTTCGTCCCCGCGGGTAGAAGATATAAGTTATGATTTAGGTATACCTGCCCGGTTCTTTTCACACTTTCCATTATATCTTAGCTCCTATTAGTCGCAGCGCGATGGTTAATAGCCTAAAGCCTTCTTCGATGAATGGTCTATTCAACACAAAAATATTTTTTCAATTTGGACCAGTAGTTCCTGAGATTAGCGCGTTCAAACAAACAAACTCTTCAGCTTTATGTATTAGTATAGATATAGATATAGATTATAACTTTCAGATAGACTGACTGCGTGTGGCATACTCTGTGCCTCAAGCCCTAACAATATTGGAATTATCGTATTCCGCCAAATATTTCCCCAATTTCGCTATTTACAATGGCTAATGAATAAATGGAAATTGGATTGAAATGACACTATTCGTATTCTCTTAAGCATTATTCCAACATAATAATTGGGAATTGGTTCCCAGGTTGAATAGAAATGCTTAGAGAATATGAAAATCAAAAGGTTTTTTATTAAGTATTCCGTTTTCCAGGCACTTTTAAACATTACAGCATTGACCTTAAATGCGCGGTTCCAAACTGTCATTCTTAAGGACGAGAACCGACAAGAAACTCCATAAGCAAATGTTATAAAAATAAGTTTATTAAAATAAATTAATGACTAAGAATGTATCCAACTCTTTAAAAAATATCGAAATGGATCCCGTAGACAAGTTACATGTCTCCTCGCTAACGCTGACGAATCACTCAAATGTATTGAACTGACAAGTCAAAGTCACGTCACTTGTCGAAGAAGAATGTTATTCACATACATTTGAAGTTTTCTATTCCATTTCTAATCAAATGAAATCTAACATTGTCTGGGATTTAGAATAAAATATTGCCTATAAAAACCTACATTTTAAAACTATAATTATTCGAAATTACCAGTAGTGTGATACCGGTTATCACCGGTTATCACTGGTTGACGCAAATGTTGGGTAAATATTAATAAATGTAATCTGAAAGACAAATATCTGAGATGTTCAATAAAACAGAGGAATTTACTTGTTAGTTTTTCCTCTAAGTCGAAATGAAAATCATTTATTCTAATGAGGCTACTAGCAGTTTTTGAACGTCAAAATTATATTGGACATCATCATCGTTGGCCTAGCCTTTCCCCAACTATATTGGGGTCGGCTTCCAGTCTTACCGGATTCAGCTAAGTACCAGTGTTTTACAAGGAGCGACTGCCTATCTGACCTCCTCAACCCAGTTACCTGGGCAACACGATACCCCTTATTCAGACTGGCAGCCAGACTTTCTAACTTCTGATAGACTGGTTAGCAGTCTTTCTAGCTTCTGACTATCTGTAACTACTGCAAGTACCCACAATTTAAAGCCGAAACACGACATAGTTGGTCACCCATCCAATTTCCGGCCGCGTCGAGAGTTGCTTAACCTAGATCATGAGATCAGGTTATCAATAGATTGAGGCAACTTTACATGAAAAAACTACTAATAATGAGACAATTTGTAATCTAGTTAGTAGTTATAAATAAATACAGTGTCAATAGTTCACCATTAAAACTGATTAGAATTATTACATAGCTATATACTTTAAAATAAAACTATTATATATAAAAACCGGTCAAGTGCAAGTCTTTATCGCCCAATCGAAGGTTCCGTACAAACTGAAAAAAAAACTAATTTGCAAGAAAAATTGGTCACCCTATTTTTGACCGTACCAACCATTGCTTAACCGTTGGTGACAGACGGACAAAGGGTCAAATAAAGAAAGCGGAGTTAATGTAACTCGGCTTCCGGCTAATCTCTGAAACAGCTGGACCGATTCTGATGGAACTTCTACAGGTATACAGCTGATGTAATAAAGCGTAACTTAGGCTACTTTTTCAAATTTTAATTATCTACATTTGGGTGCAAATCTAGGAAAATGATCACAAGGGAACATAGAATAGCGATAAAATCTATCCTATGTGTTAATCCCGGTTATTAACTATCTGTGTACCAAGTTTCGTCTAAATCCGTTCAGTGGTTTATGCGTGAAAGAGGAACAAACATCCATACATACAAACTTTCGCGTTTATAATATTAGTAGGATATATAGTAGCAAGTAAGATAATAAACATTTTTCTTAACACGCGGAGGAAGTCGCGTGTACATCTAATCCTTACTAATATTATAAATGCGAAAGTAACTCTGTCTGCCTGTTACGCTTCCACGTCCAAACCACTGAACCGATTTTAATGAAATTTGGTACAGAGATAGAGTTGACCTTGAGAAGGAACATAGGATAGTTTTTATCCCGGATTTTTGGAGAGTTCTCTTGGAAACGCGATATAACCGACCTCGACGCGGGCGAAGCTGCGGACGAAAAGCTAGTTAATTATATATTTGAACTAGATTTGGGTACAAGCAAATTGCTTAAATACGTAATTTATTTGTTGATTAATTAAGCAATAAATTACACTTGTATAAACACAGCTGGTAGAAATTATGACGTTAGTAAGGTAAGTAGGTTTATAAATATTGATTTAGTTAAATACTTGTAAAATTGTTAGAGGCAAGTTTAATTACTCGGTAATACTGATTGGATCAGTTAAATGTATTGAACTGACAAATTAAAGTCTGAGACATCATTTTTATACATTTTGTTTTCTATTGATATCTAAAGAGTTATAATATTGTTTAATAACAAAAATATACAACTGACTTCAAATAAAAATCTATTGAGCTAAACTTGGTGAAATTTTATGGGCCCAAAATGTGAACAAACATACTGATATATTTCTAAACACATACATAATATAAATATAATACACCCAGACACAGAACAAATAATCGTGCTCATCACTAAAAAATTTACCCTGAGGAATTGAACCCACAACCACCTGGAATTGAAACCACTAAACACTAGACCAACTGAACAGGCCAGTCAAACTATTTGATACTATTTGTTGCCAGCGGGCGAAAATGATCCTAGGGGAACATAAAATCATGATAAAAACTATCCCATGTGTTAATCCTGGTAATAAACTATTTGTGTACCAAGTTTCGTCTAAATCTATGCATTAGTTTTTTGCGTGAAAGAGGAACAAACAATAGAGAAATAGATTAAAAAAATATTAGAAAAATCCACGTTTTTAAATGACACTCCATTAAAAATTAACCAAAATCGGTCCAGCTGTTTCTATAATTGCAAATTGCATTGTCATCGGGTTTGAAGCTACGCTAAAAATTTCAGCCTGCTAGCTTATCGGGAAGTGCCTCCAAATTGAGTTGCAAAAATCAAACCGGAACGACAAACAAACAAGAAAAGTGAGTGTACAAAAACGTTCGAAAGTCCATATACAATGGGGATGATGACTGGGTATAAAAAGAAAAATCTCATTAGACCCTCAATTAGATAATTAAAAAGTATGAGACACGTATTTTTTTCCTTTTCCGGAAAAACTAGAATTGACAAAGAACTGCTTTAAAGTTTAGGAGAGAGGGCTTGTGACGTAACGATATGGTAAAATTTATACTCAATCATGACGTCACCCGTAAGTTTCATTCACTGTAATTTGGTCAATTTATGTTTGCGGGACAAATTTAAAAATACGTATCCATTATTATATAAAAAACTACAAGACGGACACTGCAAATAAGCTTTCAACTTTATAATATCAGTAGGTAACAAGCCATCAAACGGTATCAAACTCTACATCAAGCGGTTTGATCGTTGTTTCGTCCTCGTTTGATAAGCGACCTTGAATCCACGTGTCTAACACTGCCTGGTTAATATTGACCGTCACTATATTTAGACTCTATTAATAACTACTGGATCCTAATATACAGTTGCCAATGAGTGTTTTTCCCAGTAGCAGAACGTTAATTTTTTAGAGATCCGTACGAAAAGGTTAAAACGGAAACGGATAACCTATTGAGACACGGCTTTTTGTCTGTCTATCTGTTGGTTTATCTCAAGAACCGTGATGGTTAGAAAGGTGGGATTTTTGTGTATGATATATTACTGCCGTTGATGTAACAACAAATTCTAAAAAAATATAGTAAATAGATTTAAAACAGCCTACGTTTTTAAATGTCATTCCATTAAAATTTTATCAAACTCGGCCCAGCCGTTTTTACAGTTGTAAATTGCATTGTCATCGGGTTTGAGGCTTCTCTGAAAATTTCAGCCTGCTAGCTTATCGGGAAGTGCCTCAAAATTGAGGTGCAAAAATCCAACCGGAACGACAGAAAAACAAGAAAAGTAAGTAAATAACAAGAAAAGAGATTTCATAAAAACGTGGTAAAAACGTAGAAATACAAATTGTTTTCTTTTTGTACGGAACTCTGTCAGTACGTGTTAGAGTCACACTTGACCTATGAGGTCAGTGTTGATATCTTTTCAGGCCTCCCACCACATCTGAAAGTAATATTATTGTAGTTGCGAAAGAGAGACGGCATTAAACAATCTGTAGAGCGCTGTCTTCTTCTTAAACTTTGTACTTATTTTTGAGCCTAGACTGAGTTCATTGAAAATAAGAATAAGATCACGACGAAAAAGTATCCTTGAAAAAGTTTAAATAACAATTATTTACAACAAATTAATCTTCTTTTGGCGCAAATGGCAAAAAAAATCGTTGCCATATTGTTTTTAACCTAAACATTTATCAGTACAATAACATTTGCCGAGTTTCATTTAAAAACAAATCTGAAATTATCATTTAAATGTCAAAAAATAAATAAACATTCCCTCTCACCCGTTTTTTCCGTGTATTCCCGCCAAAGACGCTATGTCACAGATAAAAATAGAAAAAAAAACGTGAGGCACGTGTATCGCGCGCAAAGCCAGTCGGCTGAATGATATTATTCCAAGTCGTTTGTCTGTTTTATAATTGTTTTCTGCCATTTAGCTTATTCCAGTTATGGTATGCTAAATAATATAATTATACTGCATCTATCCAGTATTGATTTTTAGTTTTAAACTGGTTTAAATTTTAGAATTGAAAACATGTGTTAAGTAATTAAAAATATCTGCTCTGTCTATTTGTCTGGGATCCCATCAGATCTTGACTTAATTAAAATAAGACGAAGTTAAAAAAGATACCTAAGTGATAGAGTAAACAAAAAAAAACTAGAAAGAGCCCTCTTCATTTAAATTATAACGGCGTATATGTCTTAAAATTTGGAATCTTTTAATACCAGTGGTTAAAAGCCTTGACTTCTATATTTTAGGTCGTGGGTTCGATGTTTGTGTGATGAGTATATGCATAATAGGTACGTTTTTACAAATATGTAAGTATGTTTATCATTTGCCTAGTACTCATAATACAGGCTTTGCTTAGTTTGAGACTAGATGGCGGTGTATGAAAGTTGTGGATTTTTTATAACCCACGTGCTCAAGACACCCAGACAAGCAATTCTGGATCACTCCAAACTTTATCCCACCAAAGACATCCTAAAAATCACTCTAACCTTTCAGCTTGATATCCTATCAGTTCGTCCACCGCGATAATCGAACTCACGACTTCACGTACAGAGAGTTTCGCATGTTGTACTATACCGCTCGGCTATCAGCTGTCAAAGTTATGTCATATCAACAAAAAACCTACCATTTGCAGCTCCGAAGCGGTCAAGGGCAGACAAAACTGGGTAACGTTTGAATATGTCATCAAACCCAGTGATCCTAGTTTTAAAGTAAAAGTACTGAGGGTGTGAAAGAAAGACGCCCCTCTCGTATTATGCTATGCTTTTTAGGTCTTGTTAGGTCTTGGTTTTTAGTTAGGTTTTGGTTTAATCAAATGACCACTTATCATCGGCCGATCCTCTTCCCAACTATGTTGAGGTCGGCTTCTAGTCTAACCGGATTCAGCTAAGTACCAGTGTTTTACAAGGAGCGACTGCCTATCTGACCTCCTCAACCCAGTTACCTGGGCATCATGATACCCCTTAGAAAGACTGGTTGACAGACTTTTCAAGCTTCTGACTACCTGTAACGACTGTCAAAGGTGTATGGATTACAGCCGGGAATCACAATTCAACGTGCCTTCCGTGATATATTCACTTTAATTTTTTCACTCACGCGTATTTATCGGGGGTGCCCGACTAGAGTTTCGAGCCCAACCGGAGTCATTAATCATGAGCTGACGCGGCGGCGAGTGAGTCATTCTGTCATCCGAAGTAAAAAAAAAATTGTTTACTTATGTAAGTATTATTTACCAAAATTTTGCTAAACAAAATATGAAAAATGGCGAACTAAGTAAGTAAGGTATAGTTTATCTCAACAAGCTAGCTGTGCACCACGTGTCGCCAGTTCAATCTTTGTTTGTACAATCATTGTGTTATTCATAAAAACGAAGTAATAAATTATCTTCGTCAATCGTAAAGTGAGCATGAATCAATATAAAATATTACAACTATGAGATATATACTAAGATAGATCCATAGGTTATACTGCAGTCAGTACGACGTCCTTGTAAATAAAAGATTTGCGATAATTCCTATAGTAAACGATAATATCTATACTTCTATATCTATACTATATACTAATATAGAAAGCTGAAGAGTTTTTTTGATTGTTTGTTTTGTTTGAACGCGCTAATCTCAGGAACTACTGGTTCAAATCGAAAATTTATTTTTGTGTTCAATAGATCATTCATCGAGGAAGGTTTTAGGCTATAAACCATCACGCTGCGACTAATAGGAGCGAAGATACAATATAAAATGTGGAAAATACAGGGTATTTAAACCTCCTACTATATGGCTCAACAGATTTTTATCAAACATGTCTAAGAATACTCGCACATAATTAATCTTTAATAGACAGACAGACAAATAGACACGTACAATTTAGAAAACCCCGCATGCTAAAAATATCATCAGAATCGGTTCAGCTCTTTACGAGCTCAGTTACATACACGCGTACACGTAGGTAGAGTGGAATCCTACTAAGAATAAAAAACGCAAAAGTTTGTATGTATGGATGTATGGACAAAATAATGTTTGTTCAACCAATCCAGAATAATTCAAGA
Source organism: Trichoplusia ni (assembly GCF_003590095.1). Taxonomy (NCBI): domain Eukaryota; kingdom Metazoa; phylum Arthropoda; class Insecta; order Lepidoptera; family Noctuidae; genus Trichoplusia; species Trichoplusia ni. The sequence continues at coordinate 7,737,986 of NC_039488.1, read as the reverse complement.
ACATAAAGTGGGATGAACGTTTTGCTCCAGGTTATAAACTATCTGTATACCAAATTTCATCCAAATCTGTTCAGCAGTTATTGCGTAAAATACTAACAAACATTCATTCAACCAAACGAGCTATTAGGATAACTTTTAACTGCTGTAAATATTAGCTATCTCTCTCATATGAAACATTGCCTTAAAGTTGAAACAACAAGACAAATGCACGCGATGTCATTGTTGCTAGGCGACGGAGAATCATGTGTTTAAGTGTTTTAATTAATAATGCTCTTCCATTGATTCGCGTGAGGCAAAGATTATGGAAACAGACTGGTCATAGAATCAATTGTGATGCTGAATGTTGCGTAGAAATAGGTTAAGAAATCGAATGGGTTGGATGACAAATAAATTTTAAGGTCGGTTTAGTCAAATTTAATCCAAATTTCAAATTATCTGGTATTCATAGTAAGATTTTTTTTTAAGTTTAAAATTAAAACAAAAAATTTCTACTAGACTACATGGCGTCAGTTAAATTAATTTGTTTAATTTTTTTTTTCATTTTGCGACTGTATGTTTCAACTTAATTTAGCCATATAAAAGTTATTTTATGCTGATTCTTTTAAAAGTCTTACCAGTACACACACTGAATAATATTACAATATTAATGAAGGTAAAGATTATTCTAAACATTTCTCCAAAGTGTCCACCCTGTAACATAATCTTTGACCGTTTTAACTCGTGTATTGTAACCAATCAGTTTTCATTAGTACCATATCAGAACGCTACACATCAAAGAAAATAGATGAACAAACATACATCATCACGCTTGTAAACATTTAGGGGGGAGACAGAGGAGGGATAACCCAGTGGTTTATGTTACACTATAAACACAATACGCGCTACGTGTTGCGCGTTCGATCCCCGTGTACGACAAGCATTTGTGTGATCCACTGGTGCATAACTGGTATCTTTTGACGACCTCCGTGGTCGAGTGGCGTACGCACCGGTTTCAAGGTGTCGCTAGCTCTGAGGTCCCGGGTTCGATTCCCGGTCGGGTCAATGTAAAAATTGACATTTCTATGTTGTCTCGGGTCTGGGTGTTTGTGGTACCTTCGTTGTATCTGAATTCCATAACACAAGTGCTTTAGCAACTTACTTTGGGTTCGGAACAATGTATGTGATGTTGTCCGCATTTATTATCTTGTGCTTAACTAACACAATACGCGACAGTACGATTCGATTACTAAGAGCGGAAGTAATTTTATCAACAAGATTAAATTAAAGACAACACAACGAAAATTACTTTCACAGCTTCTGAATGACTTGAGTGATTTTCATCATTTATGTATCAGAGCACTCAGTATGAAGGATTGCATACATTGTCATATACCGATACAAAAAAGCGGATGACGTAGCACGGCGGTTCAGGTTTAGTCAGTAAGAGTCTGACACTACACATTTCCTCCCCCGAGGGAGCGGGAGTCCATGAGAATTCCCTTAAAAAAAGGGTATGGACCGTTATATTTGCTAACCTTTTTACGACGACGGTTATGTCTTTTAAAATTGCACATTTTAACGTGTATTTATAATCCCTTAAATTATGGGTCCTGGCTGTTATTCATAATTTTTTGACAGTCTTTACAGGTAGTCAGAAGCTTGAAAGTCTGACAACCAGTCCAACCAAGGAGTATCGTGTTGCCCAGGTAACTGGGTTGAGGAGGTAAGATAGTCAGTCGCTCCTTGTAAAAACTCAGCTGAATCCGGTTAGACTGAAAGCCGACCCCAACATAGTTGGGAAAAGGCTAGGCCAATGATGACGTATGTACAATGCCCTTAGAAACCGTTTTCCTGTTACATCGCTTTCTTAGTTTAAAAGATTAGCGTTAAATAAGACAAACAAATAAGATAGTTGTCACATCTATTCTCTTATTTGGTCTGTGTGAGTGCGTCAATATCTAAAAATACTTGACAAGGACGTTCTATGGTAAGAGTTGTTTTGAGAATCGTTGCTATGGCAACTGAAATTGCTTTAAATATTAATAGGTATGGCGACCATTTTTCTTTTTTGATGTCCGCTAGATAGTTTAATAAAAAATATTGGATTTCTATTGTTTTTCCGTGTTATTATCACGTGTTTGCAACTAGATTTTGTAGTTTTATCAACAAAGATAATAAGTACGAAGAAAAATCAAACAAGATAAATCTAAACTCCCTCACCATTGTTACAAGGCTGGACCGCGCTCGCAACAGAGCTGTGTTTCTAAAAAACTACGAATTGCATCATAATATTGAATAAAAATTGCATTTTAAATTTACTCAAATCTCATAAATACCTATTTTTTTATCATGAACGTGTTCTAGTCATTGGATAAATGAACTGGGCTGCTTTTGTAAGACGAAAAAAAATACACGGTGTATAGCCTATAGCCTTCCTTGATAAAAGGTCTATTCAACACAAAAATATTTTTTCAATTCGAACCAGTAGTTCCTGAGATTAGCGCGTTCAAACAAACAAACATACTCTTCAGCTTTATATATTAGTATAGATATAGATTAAATATCACATCATAGGTCAGGGTGAAGGACTTTCGATGAAGAAGTTTCCAACAAACAGGTTATATTTGAAATTGCATTCGACTGCACGGATAGACAATAGGTCAAGGTCACCACGCCAAGGCAAATGAGTGCGATATGCCGCGTGCTCGGTTGATCCAGGCCGAAGTTCTGAGGTAACAAGTATAAAAAAAATCTAGTGACATAGGAAGAATCCTCCATTTTGAAGTTGGTTCAAAATAATATGAAGTCATCATCATCCTAGCCTTTTCCCAACTATGTTGTGGTCGGCTTCCAGTCTAACCGGTTACAGCTAAGTACCAGTGTTTTACAAGGAGCGACTGCCTATCTCACCTCCTCAACCTAGTTACTTGGGCAACACGATACCGCTTAGGTAGACTGGTTATCAGACTGTCTAGCTTCTGACTACCTGTAACGATTGTCAAAGATGTATGAATAACAGCCGGGATCCACAATTTAACGTACCTCCCGAAACACGAAGAACTCGCTATTACAAAGATGGTCACCCATCTACAGACCAACCGCGTCAAGCGTAGCTTAACCTGTGATCGATTAAAAAAAAAAATACAAAGTGTAAGCTTGAATAATAATTATTATTGTTCTTTATTATCACAGAATTCGCGTATATATACATTTTTTTTTTGTATCGAACAATGTAATGGCAACTATAAACAAAAGAAAAAAAAACTGTCACAATTTTAAAACAATAATGTAATATTGTGAGATTTTTTGTTCATTATTTTTAAGTCACTTTTATATTTTTTTTATTATTTATACATTTTGTTATTATTTTTGTAATTATAATATAATAATTATTCATACTTATTAAATATAAATAAGATTTTTGCGAAAGTAAAATATACTTTTATTATTTTCGTGAAAAATAATATAAGATATTTTATTTGTTTGATTTTTATGCAGAGATAAAAAACTTTGGTCGGTAATGTCAATTGTAATTATAATTTATTTGGAATTAATAATGTTAAAGTGCCCATTTAATTTGTCTTGTGTCTCAAAGTGACTCGAAAATTAATAAACAAAATTATACATAGTGTTTAAATTAACTAATATTCTAACAAAATTATAATACATACATATTACATTTAAATAACTATTATTATTTACACTTAACTATGGTAAAACTTAAGTTCAATAACTTACTTTTACTATACAATCTATAAGGACAGGCTTAGCTATAAAATTAGTCTGAAAATTAAAAATACATTTTTTTTAAATGGTCATAATTTTTGATTTCCGTATAGTGCCTACCACATCTCATAGTAGTTAATTTTCAACCGTGTTAATTATGAGGGTTTCAACCCATGGTTGCCGTAAGTCCAGTTGAGTGAGACAACCAATGGAGCTTTGGTTTCGCAGTCAAACTGATCATGTCAACCAAAAGGTACAAGCGAATTTAACGGATATTTCATTCAATAATACAACGTAGATAGAGTCTCTAGATATTCCTTTAGAAATAGTTATCACTGCAAGCACACGTTTCAGAAATCACATCTAGGTATTTTCGTTGTTTCAGACTAATTCTAAATTCTAAATGGCCATCTCAAAACACGACAAATGTTTTTATTTACATTCAAAAGAAAACCGCATGTCAATACACAAGAAAAACAATAAATTATAATAATTTGTTTTCTTATGTTGGTACTACACAACAAAAAATTTCGTTCCAAAATTCAAAGGTTTTTGACCACTGTATGTATAAGGCTTAGAAAAGCGTCATTTGCGACTTACCAGGGCCCCAATTCTGCTATTCACAATGAAATTTTGCTTAAAATGACAATTTTTTTACACAATTATTAGGAAATCCAGTACGGGACGGTACTCTCATGGTCAATTAACTTCCAATTATTGTATTGGCAAAATGCTTAAGAGAATAGGAATGATTTCAAATTTAATCCAATTGCCATTCATTAATTGGCCATTGTAAAATAGCAGAATCGGGGCCCAGTTTTTTCTCAGTCTTCTGAGTATACAAATTGTATGAAGACACAATTTAGTGTTCAAGAATAATTTTACACTAAATCACTGAGAAGAATGCAATGTACACAGTATGTATACTATTGGTTGCCGTGACCAAATTTTTCCACGACAACCGATGAAAGAGTGGCCATTTTTTTTAAGTTTTGTTTAATTGATCTCTCTGAAAAGATCTCTAGATCAAATCAAAAAAAATATTTGTGCACTTAAATGGCAAAGTGAGAAAAAAAGGTTTTAAGAAAATACTCGTAACTATAAAGGATTAAACAAAATTTATAAAACAATGTCTGACATGACAAAAAGAAAACAAAAAATAAATAGAACAGGTATTTTTGAATAAATTCGTAAAAAAGACAATAAATTAAGTAAAAAAGCATTTTTTAAAATCCGAATCGCAAGAAATAATTTAAATATTTTGTACTTTTCTAAATAAATAGCAATTATTTTTACAAGCAAAGAGAGAAAATTTCAATAGTATTTTATTTAAACTTATTTCTTCAATTTAAACGATTTAAAATAAATGCCATTATTCGTACGTTTCTCAAAATATTTACAATTTCTTTTTCAAGACTCTTTCTTTGACAAGTTAATTTATAGAATTATTTTCCAATTCTAAATAACACTCAAACTAGTACTAATAAAAATAAAACTGAGTTACCTATATCTATCTCTGTCACACTACCGTCAAAGTACATATGAAAGACAGAGAAGGAAATAGTTTTTTTTTTCGTTTATTAATATCAGCTTAAGTTACACTCAATTACAATTTGAGATCATTCGAAAAACTTACAATAAATCCTGATACTTTAAAACTACATTTAGTCACTTACTATCTCTTTCTGATAAAGGCGTTAGAGAAGGACAACAATAAGACTTGCAACAAATGAATAAAAATTGTTTTTACACTACATTTTCATGAATAGTAACTGTCGTGAGAATGATTCATTATTAAATGATGCAACGGTTTTCTCACGCATTTTTATCGGAATTGGCCGACCCGCCGCGTCAGCTCATGATTAAGGATTCCGTTTGAGTCCGAAACTAGTCGAGCAATCCCGATAAATACGCGTGAGTAAACCGTTGCATCATTTAACTCCCTTTGCTATGGTTTTGTTAACTATCCTGTCCCTGTTGTTTCAAATCAGAATGATAAGGAGAGAATCAGAACTAACGTCCCCCTCAATTTGATTCAGCTTTCGATACCTATTCTATGAGATTAAACATTCTATCCTTTTCTCACACATGAAAACAGAAAGAGACGGTGACTAAAATTAGTTGAAAAGAATCGTTGAATTTCATTTATAATTTAGTTCATTCACTCCAGTCTTGGACTATTCAATTTTGTACATTTTCGGCTACGTACTAAAATAGGAAATATACAATTGTTTTCATGGGGCTATGCTTATAAACCCAACCATTTTTTCTATAAGAGTAAAAACCGTTTAACTTTCTCATGGGATGATATGGTTACTTATATGGTTCCGTACCTAGAGGGTTTAAATGTAACCCTGTTAGTTGTGTTGTCTCTCTGTCCGACTGTCACAAGGCTGTATCTCATGACCTGTTGTAGCTTCACAGTAGAAATTATCACACAATATGAAAATTTAAACTGAATATGATGGTTGACTAATTTTCTTATTGTGCCTATTTGTACGGTACTCTCAGGGTCACAAATTGTCCAGTTTCTGAAAGACTTATGTTCTTACAGAGCTTCTATAGGAATATATCAATTCAAATGCGACATAGGATCACAAAACTCAATATTATCTGAATCAATGCATACAATCCCATCATGATATAACTTCCTTATTTTCAGCTCAATTTAACTGCACAGCCCACAAATAGACATAATTTAATATATACCTCAGTTGTTACAATCACATCTTCAATTCCATGATCCCAAAAACCCGAAAATTTGCATTTTTTTTGGCTTTTGGGAGAAGAACAGATAATCTCCCTGCGGAGCAGAGAACCACAGCCTGTTCATAACTATTCACAAGTTACATGTCTCCAAGCGCTAACGAATCACTCAAATGTATTGAACTGACAAGTCAAAGTCACGTCACTTGTCGAAGAGGAATGTCATTCACATTCATTTGAAGTTGTATATGCAAATGCAATGCAACCTTAAGGTTTCTAGGTAAGGCTAGGCAAAGTGGTATGAAGGATTGCAACGCATTGCCATACACCGATACAAAAACGCGGATGACGTAGCACGGCGGTTCAGGTTTAGTCAGTAAGAGTCTGACACTACCCATTGCCTCCTCCGAGTTACTAGGTGTCCATGAGGATTCCCCCGCCTTACCAAAAATGAAATCTAGGCAAAATGACGTGAATTTGAAAACAGTTTTTTCCATACAATTGAGTAATTTGGAACTCAAACACTTACAAAGACAAGTCTATTGGTGTTATTTCTTTAAACCACGTTTCTGCCTGTGTTTACATCTCTTCGTCTTGCTGAAGCCCTGGTAGAAGCTCTGATGGAGGCCCTGATCGAAGCTCTGGATCCTATCGCGCTAGGAACTGCCCTGACGAAGGCTTGGGGTTCAGTGGTAGACACCGAAGGCCTCTTGGTGTACTTTTCTGGACTTTCTTCTAGAGCTTCTTGCTTTTTCCTGAAAAGAAAAGTTGATGTTGATAGCAGATGTTTTTGAAAAAAAAATTAAAAATAATCCTAGTTTTGATCTAAACCTTTCGTTTTGTATGGATTTTGAATACTAGTCATTCGTTGTTAGAAATTTTACTAATTAGAGATGTTACCGCAAAGTTACTGACTGATAGTTATATTGAACAGTTTATGCAAGAGAAATCCCGCAACTACTTTCATCCAAAATCAGATTCCCGGTCTCGAAATGAAATGAAATAATTTATTCTGCAAATAGGATAGACGTCATCACTTTTACATGTCATTGTCATGCGATTGTCGTAGTAGCGAACACTTAGTCATCAACATTTAATTTGAAAATTTTGCCTTCTATCCTCTGGAAAATTAATATATTTATAACATATTATAGCCTTCTAGAGTTCTCAGGATACAAATCAAACTGAAATTCAGCCTTACCTGGGGAAACACGGGTTATCCCAGAACCGCTGGTCCAGGCCGAAGTTCTCTCCATCCTGCAAGGTCTGCGGCATCTCCGTATCCATGGTCTCCGGCAGGAAGAGGCACAGCATACCACCCACGATGCCCAGCACGCCCAGGATCAATAGAGGAAGGTCAGGGGAGATGTTGGCCTGAAAGTGGGGTTTTCTTTTAATGGGATAATCCCGCAATATATGTCTTTTTTTATATCCTGTATACTAGGATCGACAATGATGACTAACAAGACAACCTAGCACTTAAGTGCGGTGTATTTTGAAACGATTGATTGTCTTTCAACCTGCAACGCAATTAATCAGAAGTACTTAAGAAGAATAGTAGGATTTGATTTGGAAAAAAATAATACCTCCTTCGATCCACCGCAGGCGGTAGACAAAAAGAAAGAGGTATGTAGCTATAGCAGACAGTTCAAAGAAGAAACATCTGGAATTGTAGACATAAAATAACTATCATTAGCGTAGCATTATTAAAGTTTTATGCTTTTGACAGAAACGACCCTCTGACCCTCTGATTAGATCTCACGGCGAGGCAAAGACACCCTTTCTCTTCAAGATCACTCTATGTTTTGCGGATTCTGGCCACTCCACTAGATCATTACAGCACCTTCTTCTATACTTACCAGGTCTAGATCTAGATTAAACATTTTTTCATTTCACACTTACCTAAGGGCCTTTACGTCTATTGAAAACGATTTATGGGGTAGTGTCTGTACGACAACGCCTTTGGTTACTAAACAGACCGATGCGAGAGCGACATATCTTATCTATGACACTTACCAGATAAACAACAAACGGTGCAACGATAGAGGCGACATAGCCCATAATGTGGATGAGGGCAACGCCTTGCGCTCGCACCACTGTCGGTAGGAGCTCAGCTGCGTACTGCAGACCGATATTATAGGAGATGTTGACGGCAAAACGACCGAGGATGGCTAAGGAGGCTGATGGTCCACCTGGAAGCAAAAGAATTGTTTGATTCTGATAAGAGTGGTTGAGGTTACCAGGCTGAACTGAGCGCGTTTAAAAGAAACGGTGGTTGTCTTTGTGCACGTTAATTGTATGTTTGCTAAACCTCCCGCGACACAAGGATTAAATTCCTTAGGATGGGAGTCGTTAAAAAAAAAGTAAAAAAGGTAGTAAAACTTTCACCCCCCATTACTATTAAACGGCTCAATCGATTTTTATCAAACATGTCTATGATCACTCATAAATCACCTTAATGCAGAACAAACTAAGTCGAAATAACTTAATTCGTTCAGGAGCTATGGTACCGCAGACAGACCGATAGACAACAGTAAAGTTGCAATTCTGCTAAAAATTATTTGTCATGAGTCCTACGGATGGGGATTTTTTTAATTTAAAATTTCATATCAACATTAATGTTTAAGAAAATGTCCATTGTCCAGCCTCATACTATCCCCTAAATATAGGTCCAATTCAGTGGTACCTAAAAGAAATATAAACTGCATCATCACTCACCAACAGGAACGGCTGTGGCCAGCAAACTGAAGATACCACTGATGACCATGGAGCCACAGGCTAGCCATCTTCGTCCCCAACTGAAAACACAAGGTAAACATGAATTACATGTTCAAAGACACATTTCGTTCTATAGACAACTTCCAAATAATCAAAGAAAGGCCAAAATTCTTATTGAGAATATTAACAGCAATAATAACTAAAAATACGACAAAAAATGGTTAAACACTAATTGGACTTGCGACAATAAGGGACTGTATCGCTTGCGGTATTTTATAGCGGCTGTAGATATACCAGCTGTGAAAATTACAACTTTAAGTTATCACGGTTTGTGAGATGCTGATTGGTAACACTTAGACCAACAGACATGGAAGCAGTAGTCACAGGGCCCCTTTTAACCCTTTTTTCAACCACTCCCGAACTAAGGAATTTATTTTTATAGCAGGGGCTTTCACAAACATACAAGTCACATGCACAAGAAACCCCGACTCAAGACAAGCATTCGTTGATCACACAACTGCGTGTCCTACGCGTGGATCGAAACCCACACATCTTCCACCGTGGTTTTGGCGTTTTGATTGCTCAATTCCTATTCCTCCTACTTCTTCCCTCTCCAGAACTCCTTCACACCGCTTCAGTAAAAAATAATAACTCACCGATCCAAAACAGCTGTCAAGAAAGTGTCAGCTGGCAATTCAGTAGCTGAGGCGATAGTGAACGTCAGGAAGATGTCCAGCCCCAAGGACCCAACGTTCCTGACATGCCCGTCAAAGACCAGAGATATGGCCATCCAAATCACAATTAACAAGATGGCGTTCCTCCTCAAACGAGGTGTCTTGAACAGGTCCAAAACCGAGTACGTCCTGCATTCCGCTTCGGATTCTTTTATCGTTTTCAGGGATGATTCCTGAAAGATTTGAAGATATTTTTGATATAAGTTAAAGTATTCAATAATGAAACGGTTTATTCACGCGTATTTATTGGGATTGCCCGACTAGTCAAACTCGCGCGCTCGCCGCATTAGCTCATGATTAAGGATTCTGCTTGGGTACGATACTACTCGGACAATCGCGATAAATACGCGTGAGTAAACCGTTGCATCATTTAACAATGAATCATTCTCACGATAGTTACTATCAAAATTTTAGTAAAACTATTATTTTTCTAAGAAGATGGACTATCACGATAAATACGGATATTAGTAAACGGTTTTTAAATAATTAACGATAAGAACCGATTGTAAATTAATATGAGACACAGATAAGCCTGGAAAAGAATAAAGACTACTTTTAACTAGAAAAGTGTTGTAAAGGGGGGTAATAGGGGGTCAAAGTTCATTTGAATCTTTTTCGGGAATGTTCTACGGCTTTGAAATTTGGCTTAAATATTATTTATTTAAAATAATCAAATATTACAGGGGGTTTTGGGTATTTTGATTTTAATAGGGGCCGTAATAGGTAGTCAAGGCTACATTTTACCCCGGTATTTTCAAGGAAATGGGAACCACATCATAAACTGTAGTCCACGCGGACGGAGTCGCGGGCGACCGCTAGTATTATTATATACTCACAGTAAAGTCACTGAGTACTTTTTCAGGTATCTTGGTTTTATTAATCCTCTCGAATTTCTTCATAATTGTTAAAGCTTTGTCAATCTTTCCTTGAGATACTAACCACCTGAAAAGTTTTATTAAAAGTAACTATTAATTCAAACAAGCATGGAGTTTAAACAAATAACATCAATCTATACTCTGAATATAATATATATAGACGACCTCCGTGGTCGAGTGGCGTACACACTGGTTTCAAGGCGTCGCTAGCTCTGAGGTCCCGGGTTCGATCCCCGGTCGGGTCAATGTAAAAATTAACATTTCTACATTGTCTCGGGTCTGGGTGTTTGTGGTACCTTCGTTGTATCTGAATTCCATAACACAAGTGCTTCAGCAACTTACTTTGGGTTCAGAACAATGTATGTGATGTTGTCCGCATTTATTTATTTAATATCGCTATGTTTTATTTTAACCTACTCCCGTATTAAGGAATTTAATCCTCGTGTCGCGGGTTTCACAAACATACAAGTCACATGCACAAAGACACCCAGACTCAGGACAAGCATTCGAGCAGATCGAACTAGTCTATTGGGCTATCCGTTTATTAATAAATAGCCTTTTGATTATGATTACAAATTGTGTAATTTGCCAGTTAAGTATTAATTTGAAATATTGAAAATTACGTTTAAACTCAAGTGTAAGAAATGTTTTACAATCAATCGGCGAACATTTGAAAAATGACTTCGATTTAAGATCTTAATAATAAAACAAATTCAGTACTTGATTGAAAACTAAAATTGTTTCAATTTATTGAATCGATTGAAGTCTTCCAGCATTAAATCGATTTAAACTTCTAACTAAATCAGAACCTAACGTACTGCCCGTCACTTCACGGATAATTTGACAACCTGTCAAAAAGGTCATCTTAGAGAGAACAGAGTATAAAAAACATGGCGTAGAGCCCAACACGTTTCCACAAACTCAACATTTGAAAACAAATCCTAAATTGATTATTCATAGGTTACACATACCTGGCACTTTCTGGCACCAACCAAGGGGTAGCAATAGCCAAAGCGAATGGCAAACTGGTCCCCATTGCAAACATCCGCCAATCATCAGCCCAAAGTGCGATCCAAGGGAGTAAAGAAGCCGCCAGTGTGAAAAAGAGAGCGATAGACATGTTGGCGACAAATGTTCGCCATTTAGGTCCAACATACTCCAACACTGGAAACAATATTTGATCGAATAAGAGAGTGAAATTGCCATAAAATCAACAAGTCATACATCGCCATCTAGTCTCAAACTAAGAAAAGCTTGTATTGTGAATATTATACCTATAATTTAAAACAAATGATCGTGCTTATCAGGAAAAATATTTGTTCTAGGTGGTAATCGAACCCTGAGGTTTAGCAGTTAGGGCCACTAACAGCCCAGCCCAGTCACTCAAGAAAATTATAATAAAATTCATGCGAATCCCTCTCTGCGCTTAAAATGACACCTGATGGCATTTTTTTGTAATTTAGATGTGATTGTAATATATCACATTCGCGCCTGTAAGATTAGTGATAGCAAAATGTCGGATAGGCAGATTGCTAACAAGATACTAGTGGGAGTACTACTAGTAGGAGGTTCGTTCAAATATCAAGACGTCATTGTTATATGAGTTTTGCTTTTATAAATTATGTTATTAACAATGAAATAAAATTGAGCTTACCCAAGATATACATCATTGTAAAACAGTTATCAAAAGCCAGTCCAACCAGGAATCGACATAAGGCAAATGTGAGAAAACTGTCACAAAACGCCGTGCCCACACCAGCTGTGAAACCCAGGAGATTTGTACCTGGAAACAATAGGAAATAATACCATATAATATTTTAGAAATTGTAAGTTATATAAGTAAGTAATACAATAAGAAAAAAATCATAAAAACTAAAGTCTTCAAGTAACCGACCACATATGTTGTGCCACGCTGACGTGTGTAATGCGATGTCATTTTTTTCAACTGCTCTGCAGTAAGGAATAGAAGCAATTCTTGTGCCGCGGAAGATTTCACAAACATTCAGACTAAAGACAAGCATTCGTGGATCACAAAAATGCTTTTAAGTTGGGATTAAAGGCGCGAGACGGCGCCAAAAGTCATTTATTCAAATTAGGCTACTAAGTAGCACTTTTTGAAGGTCAAATTACATTGGACAGCACCCAGTTTCGCCCTCCCTTCACCGCTTCCTGAGTGAGTTCGCTACGAGAGATGAAACGGCGCAACAAGCTCCCCAGCATCAATAGGGTATACTCTGCTTAAGAATGTCATTTTGGGACCTTGCAACTAGAGTCAATATTGTTAAGTTTGGAATGTGCTCGGCAGTGCTGGCGTCAGGGCCACTGACACTCCGGGCGAATATTGTGGCGCCCACTTGAGGGAAGCAAAAATCTTAATAAAAAATATGCGTATGCACAGAGCGTAGCGCACAGTTCTGAGGGTTTGCACCAGGAGAGGCAAGAGACTCTAACATCAGACCTTGGCGCCCCCCAGAATTTTGTCGCTCTGGGCCATCGCCCCATCACGACCCCTCCCCTAACGCCGGCACTGGTGCTTGGAAAACGGCCTCTTTTCCTCAAGAAAAATACTCACCAACTAAAGCCGGTATCCGTCCATACTTGTCTGCTATCCACCCGAACACCAAACCTCCGACGATTGCTCCACAGAAGAATATAGCTTGAGCTGTCGCCGCCAAGTTATCCTTCTCACAGACCCAGTCCAACTGGAAAGATATTATGTTTAAGTTATTAAAGGTTAGCAGAATCAGAAAAGTCGAACGGGAAATCTTACTAAAAAGAAAAAAAGGTATTTTTCGACCGACTCAAAAAAGACTGAGGAGCCCTTTTTGAACCATTTTTTTTAAATTTGAAGCGATTTCTTTTTGTCTATTGACTTCGGGTATTTAACTTACAATTTGAGCCATTCTGATAGATTTCCAAAAAATATTTGAAACGTATTTTTTCTTTCATCTCGTGACCAAAATATGAACGGGATACAGTGATTTAAAATCTCGTGTGACGTCACTTACCAGTATGATTTTTACTAGCAAATGATGTTACTGGCACCCACTACCATACAATTCATCATCTTTAGTGCTTTTAATCCTCCTAACTATTTTAATCATGTGATAAAACTAAAAATACATACGTATAATTAAGTCTTCAATATTTTTAGAATCTATCAGAGAGACAACTTAGACTTTTTTTAAATCGAATACTCTATTAGAAAAAAAAAATCCGTCATTCGGACAATATAATCTAAAACTAGAATAGTAAGCTTATAATATAATTATTTCTGGTATCGCAAATTAGTTACCATAATCCTCGGAAACGGCTTGACCGATTTTGTTAAAATTAGAATGTCGTGACATTTAAAACGTAAGTATTAAGATTTTTTAAACCTTTCAATTTTCATTCCCTAGAACTCATTCCTATGTCAAAACAACGTTTGCAGTCAGCTAGAGAAGTAGCAAATTAACTTTACATACCTCGGAAGCTATAGTATCATATGGCACATCACTCTTGTTGTATTCCCATCCGTATTGACAAGGAACTATAGCCCATTCATCATCAGGTGTGGTTCTGCCATCAGCTAGAGCCTGCTTGAAATCCGTCGAGTACATTTTGCAGCGGTCGTGCGCGTAGGGACCATTTGAGGGCGGAATAGCGAGAGCTCGTCTGTGGATGAAAAGAGACAGAAATATTAGAAGAGGGTTTCTTACAGACGTATGTTTTCCCAAACATTCAAGTCACATGCACGAGTCTCTATATTTTCAGACTCAGCACAAGCATTCGTGGATCACACAAATTTTATGGGTCTCGAAATCGCGACACTTCACGCACAATTAGTTCAGTGTTTCGACTCTGTGCAGTCTTTTTTTTTTTGGAACCAAAGACTTTGACAATACGTATCAAGAGAGAGCACTTTCGGCCACACTCCAGGTCCAGCATCAGATCAGCTTCATGCCATAATGGTACTGCATTGTCACTCAATATAAATTTAAAAAATTGCCGCTCAATTGGACCGACTGTTGAGTCAAATATACGAGATAAGTACTTCATAATTGTTTCAATACATTTTTATTATTTCATCATCTTAAAGTATTACAAATTGCAATTAACGATTTGATTGCATTTAATGATATCAGGAAAAGGGGCAGGTAAATAAATGTCTGTAGCTAAAATCAGCATATTTTTATTATTATAATAATAATAATAATAACCCCCCCGGGGGGATCACCTTGACGTGGTGGGGGGGCTTCCGGATATAAGGTACTGGTCACATGGTCTGAACAACTTACCATAAAATATAACCTATACATGGTACTGGTAGCATGGTTGAAGAACTTACCAAAAAAATATCACCTATCCCAACTAACGATCCCCACAACCCTTTCATCGAATGGAGAAAATATGAATAGTCAGAATAAGAGATATTGTTTGCGGCCGCTGCCCGGGGGTCGCCGGGGCGCATCTGGAGCCGACGCTGGATGCCACAGCATGCGAACCGTAGGCGACGGGGGACTGAACAGGCGGGTTCCCCTCGAACAAAATGCTACAGCCGACCGATCATCATCACCCTCATCGTCCGAACATTCATTATTTTCTAACATCCCATCTCCTTCATCGACACATACCTTATTTAGATCACCTATTTCATCTCCATCATCTATATACTCATCCCGTTCAACAAGGTCAACAGCTGTTGTGCAGGAGGCAATGGCCAACTGTCTTGCACCCACTGTTGGCCCATCTCGTGCGCGCAAAAAGTGGACAGAAAGTATGAACAGATTCATTTGGCGCACATACTTACAAATTACAAAATGTGAGACAACACAAATGAACAATTATCTAGAACCATTACACCAAGCGTTTAACGAAATTTATCCCGAAATGCAAGCCACCCGGCAGCGTCTAGGAGACCAAAAAAGGGCTATATTAAGAAGAAAATTGTTGCCACAGCATGTATTAGATGAAATAGTTTCAGAAATTCAGGACCACATACAAACTAATGACTCTCATCATCTTACCATTCATAACCATAGTCAAATAGAATATAGCACACAAACAAATTTCAATAACAAAACCAGGTTAAAGTGGTCCGAGGAGGTCAATGAAGACATAATTAGGTGTTATTTTGAAGTGACCGAATTAGAGATAAATAAGACTGCATACCGAAAAAAGCTATTCGAATTATTCAAAGAAAGACACCCCCACCTGTCTCATGTAACAGAACAGCGGATTGCAGATCAGAGAAGGTTAGTATTCAATAATAAGTCGTATGAAAACAAAATTTTAGAAATAAGAAGAGAAGTAGAAATTAAATTAACAGCAGAGAATCATCAAGCAAGTATAGAACAAAATCTTAATTTAGAACACATGCAACTTATTCAAGATAGCTTGCTAGACAATACACCTGTAATTCCAGAAGATCCTACATCACTTAGTGTTTACAGTATTAATGATAACAACTTAGCTTATAATAACATAGAGGAATATAGAAGAATAGAAACAGAATTTGATAGGGCCGTTTTACAGTTTAATAATACACACCCTGAGTCTAGACCATTCATTCCGAAACAAAAAACCTCACGAAAATTTGCTCAGATTGTAAATTACTTAAATAATATGATTCTACCTAAGTACTTGAGTCACGACCTAGATTTTAATTCCCTACACACATACATTTACTCAGCAGCCTATTCAGCTGCCACTTGTAATGGAACTAGATTTAAAACACAAGAAAATACAAACAGAAGTAGTGACAGCCGAAAGCCTACCTGGCAAAGAAGGATCGAAAGCAGAATCAAAAAGTATAGACTAGAATTAGGAAGACTCACACAGTATATAGCAGGAAGAAGAAATAGAAAAATCGTAAAAACAGTAGAAGAGATAATGATAAAATATAATACTCATTCAAAACACGAGGAACCGAATACAGAACCACAACATTTCCTTGACACCATTAAACAAAAATTAAATGCAATTTCAAGTAGACTCAGACGATATTTAGCTTGTACTCAACGGAAAAAACAAAATGCAACGTTTGTTAATAATGAAAAACAATTTTATAGAACATTAGGTAACTCTTCGCAAATCAACCCTGAGGTAGCCTCTGAAACACCATCCCCACAACTTCTACAACAGTTTTGGTCTAGGATATGGGAAAATCCAATACAACATAATGCTGATGCCGATTGGCTGCACAATACAGCAAAGCACGTGCTGATTAATGAAATGGAGTTCGAAAACATCCCAATCGACACATTTGCACGAGTCATTAACAGCACTCATAATTGGAAAGCCCCTGGTACAGACCACATTCATAATTATTGGTACAAGAAATTTACTTGCACACACCCATTCATTCATAAACACATATGCCATTTCATACAGTCACCGGACATCATGCCTTCATTCATTACACACGGAATTACGTACATGCTACCAAAAAACTCAGATCCAACAGACCCTGCAAATTACAGACCGATCACTTGCTTACAGACTATATACAAAATTATTACTGGATGTATTAGTCAGCTCATTTACAAACACCTTGAGAGCCACAATATCCTTGCAGAACAGCAGAAAGGATGTAAGCAAAATAGTCAAGGCTGTAAAGAACAACTAACAATAGACGCAATAGTTATGAAACAGGCCCAAACTAAGAATAGAAATATTCACACAATGTTCATCGATTATAAAAAAGCCTTCGATTCTGTCCCACATAGCTGGTTAATATATATACTTAAACATTATAAAATTCATCCTAACATTATTTTATTTTTAAATACGAGCATGCTGCAGTGGGAAACTAAACTTAAATTAATAAAGAATAATCCTGTTACCACTGGGCCCATAAAAATACAGAGAGGCATATTTCAGGGTGATGCCTTGAGTCCCTTGTGGTTTTGCATGGCGTTGAATCCATTGTCGGAGCTTCTTAACAGCACTAATATTGGTTTTAAATTAAAGTATAATAATTCTGTACATAGTATTTCTCATCTTCTTTACATGGATGATATTAAATTATTTGCAGCCAGTCATACAGACCTTACAAAACTAGCCGACATAACGCAATTGTTCTCTACAGACATAAAAATGGAATTTGGGGTGGATAAATGTAAAATATTTTCAGTTAATCGGGGTAAGATACAAGCTAATTCATACATATTAGATTCAGGGGAACAAGTAGAGCCAATCGATGAAAACAGTACATATAAATATCTAGGATTTCATCAATCCAAACAAATTCACCAAAAAAATGCAAAGTTAGAATTAACAAATAAATTCAAAAGTAGATTAAATCAAATTTTAAAAACTCACTTAAATTCAAGAAATATCATTAAAGCCATAAACACCTTTGCGATACCGGTCCTTACATACTCTTTTGGAATAATAAAATGGTCGCAAAGTGATTTAATTAAACTACAACGTATCGTCAATACTCGTATGACTTCCAATAGAAAACACCACCCCAGATCGTGTATTCAACGACTTACATTACCCCGCCAAGATGGCGGCAGGGGACTTATAGATATACACAATCTACACAATAACATAATCGAAAAGCTACGTAAATATTTCTACTCTAAGGCCGAAGAGTCACAACTCCATACACATATAGTGGGAATAGATAACAAACTAACTCCATTAAACCTATGCAACTCTACTTGGCAAATAAAACTGGTAAGTAAAGAACAGAAAATGAATATGTGGTCACAAAAGTCTTTGCACGGGAGGCACTTTGCTGATCTAAGCCAAGAACACGTCGACAAGAATGCGTCGAACGAGTGGCTGCGGCGAGGTGAACTTTTCCCAGAAACAGAGGCTTTTGTGATCGCTATTCAAGATCAGGTAATTGACACTCGCAACTATCAAAAATTCATCACTCGTATCCCAAACTTACCCACAGATCTATGTAGACGATGCCACAGTAGTTCAGAAACAATTCAACACATCACTGGTGCTTGTAAATCAATAGTTCAGACCGATTACAAGCACAGACACGATCAAGTGGCATCTATAATTCACCAGAACTTAGCCCACAAACACTCTTTTATTCAACAAAAAATTGCATATTATAAATATAAACCCAGCACAGTTCTAGAAAATAATAGATTTAAAATTTATTGGGATCGGACAATAATAACAGATAAAACCGTACATTTTAACAGGCCAGATATCACAGTTTTAGACAAAGTTGAGAAGACTGTATTCCTAATAGATGTAGCAGTGTGCAATACACATAACCTTCTCACTACTTATACTGAAAAAATGTCCAAATATATAGACCTTGCGACTGAAATAAAGCGGCAGTGGCAAGTAGAGACTGTTAAAATAATACCTATTATAATATCGACGACTGGTGTCGTCCCGAAAAGCCTTCAGCCCAACTTAAACCTACTCGATATGCCCAAATCCACACTAACATTACTACAAAAAGCTACGTTGTTGAATACCTGTCGTCTCACACGCAAATTTCTCGCTTCATCATCATCATCATCATCGTAATATGCATTCATATTATATATATATAATGATATTTATTTATCTATAAAAATACTTACTATAGCTAGCACACTTGGTCGTGACCCGTGTGTTAGCTTTCCTACCCCTTAGTAAAAAGGGAGACTACTATGGTAAAATTTCGAATAATAATAAATAATAAATGCGGACAACATCACATACATTGTTCTGAACCTAAAGTAAGTTGCTAAAGCACTTGTGTTATGGAATTCAGATACAACGAAGGTACCACAAATACCCAGACCCGAGACAATGTAGAAATGTGAATTTTTACATTGACCCGACCGGGGATCGAATCCGGGACCTCGGAGCTAGCGACACCTTGAAACCGGTGCGTACGCCACTCGACCACGGAGGTCGTCAATTAGCCGCGTCAGCTCATGGTTAAGGACTAGTTGGATCCGCAACTAGCAATCCCAATAAATCTGCATGAGTAAACCGTTGCATCATTTAATAATGTATCTCACGATAGTTACTATCAAAATATTTTTATTATTCTACAATAGGGATGATGACTGGGTATAAAAAGAAAAAATCTCATAAGTCCCTCAGTTAGATAATTGAAAAGTATGAGACACGTATTTTTTCCTTTTTCAGAAAAACTAGAATTGACAAAGATTAACTGTTTTAAAGTTTAGGAGAGGGGTTTGTGACGTGACGATATGGTAAAATTTATACACAATCGTGACGTCACGCGTAAGTTTCATTCGCTGTAATTTGGTCAATTTATGTTTGCGGGACAAATAAAAAAATACGTATCCATTATTATATAAAAAACTACAAGACGGACACTGCAAAAAAAATTGTCGTCATCTCTATACTGTTAAATTAAGTTAGCAATTTGGCAGCAATAATTGCTTAGATACTGCAATTGTATTTTGGATTTTCTATATTCGTAATACCACTCACAGCACCAGTTTCTCGATAGCTGTCTAGTTATTACAAATGGTATAATAAAAAATTACAGAATTAGCATCGCATTTATAACAACGTGTCATATTTTTTATGAGTTTTTATCATATTTTTTGTCAAATCGTGACTTGAACTGGTCTTCCCGTATAAAAAAAATTTATATTAGATGAATAAAGATTTTTGTGCAGTGACTTAAAAAAGTTTAGCCGTTTATTTTAATTAAGATTAAAATAGAACGATGATCAATTTTTATGATATAAAAATACGTTGAATTAAGTGGTGTTATCGGATCTAAAAAGATTATGTTTATAAATAGCTCGGTAATATTAATAACTTTGATTGATAGCGATAATAAATTGATTCGAAAAAAACAGTCAGATGATTGTTAAAAGATATAAATAACTAATATAAATGCGAATGTATCTCTGTCTGTCTCGCTGTCGCAACAAAACTACTGAACCGAATGTAATCAAAATTTGTACACAGATAGTCCGAGAAATTTCACATTGGTTACATTCTAACTGGATATATTAACTAAAACCTACTTT
The DNA here is from genome assembly GCF_003590095.1 of Trichoplusia ni. Lineage (NCBI taxonomy): Eukaryota > Metazoa > Arthropoda > Insecta > Lepidoptera > Noctuidae > Trichoplusia > Trichoplusia ni. Next base: position 7,717,280 of record NC_039488.1, on the reverse strand, counting down.
TCGACAGTAAAATCATCAAATTTGTCACAGTACTTTTTTTTATTTTTAGTATGTTTTGTGTTTTTGTTATTTTTTTTACGTTTCATTTCATTTTCATTGCAGCTTTAAACCCGATGACGATGCAATTTACAACTATAAAACAGCTGGACCGATTTTGATAAAATTTGAATGGACTGACATTTAAAAACGAGGATATATAGTTTTTTTTTAAATCTAGTAACTACTTTACTAATTGTCCTCTCTGTTGCAGTGCCAGGGAAACTAGAACGAAGCTTATGCCCAACAGTGGGCTATGATATGCTAAATTAAGCTCAGTGCTGCCACCATGAAAAAATCGTGATGCTTAATTTCCGTGAGCAAATTAAGGAACTGGCAACAATAGTATTTGCGTCAATTGTTCCGACCGTGGAATCGAACCGACGACCTTTCGCTTTTGTTCTCTTATTAAGGTCTGTTTTAAGGTCAGAACTATTGTGGATTCGCTATCGTATTGAAAAGGACTTAACAAAAAGTGGTTGAAATTAAAATGTAAAATGGTATTCATTTGTCGGAGGCCTAAACTAAGTGTTTAAGGTTAAATCAAAACTAATGGGTATGAACATATTTTTTTGAAACTAAAATATATTTTTACCAAATATCGTGAGACTGATTCATTATTAAATGATGTAACGGTTTACTCATGTTGAGGAGCTCGTGGCTTAACTAGAACCGCATAAGTGAATCGATCACACTTTAAGCTACGCTTGACGCGGTTTGTCTTTAGATGGGTGACCATCTTTGTCATAACGGGTTCCTCCGTGTTTCGGAAGGCACGTTAAAATGTGGGTCCCGGCTGTTATTCCTACATCTATGACAGTCGTTACAGGTAAGCTTACCAGTCTAACCAAGGGGTATTGTGTTGCCTGTAAGACAGGAAGTCGCTCCTTGTAAAACACTGGTACTCAGCTGAAACCGTTTAGACTGGAAGCCGACCTCAACATACAGATTGGGAAAAGGCTAGGCCGAGGATGATGGTTTAGTCACGCGTATTTATCGGTTTCGGACCCAACCGGAGTCCTTAATCATAAGCTGACGCGGTGGGGTCGCAAACCGTTTTAAATCCATACGTTTCCGTACATAATATATTAATTTTAGTAGTATCATATGACTTAAAATATTTCACAAAACTAGCAAAACCTTTCACGATAATTATAGGAAATGTTTAAATGTGCGAATTGGATTCGACCTCTATTACAGTACGTTCTACTTCGTGAGCGAGTAGACCTTGATCATCTGTTGTTTAAAGCGGCCATTAATATATGTCTACTTATTGTTGTACCCATTAAACAGGCTTTAACTTTTGTTATTTCCTGGATCTCCCATTTATTGTGTGGAAATAAGGTCTTAAGTAAAGATTTTTTTTTAAAACGACTCCCGCAGTAAGAATTTTAATCCTTGTGTCGCGGGTTTTCACAAACATACAATTCACATTCACAAAGACACCTAGACTCAGAACAAGCATTCGTGGATCACACAAATGTTTGACCTACGCGAGGATCGAACCCGCCGGACGACGCTTACAGCCACTCGGTTATCTGTGCAGTCAGATTAAGTTGACTAGTTACGAGATTTAGGGTCTGTATCACGACTGCCAAATAAGTTCCCGTTAAATTACTTGACAGATTTTTTCATACAAAGAATGTCAATTTTTCAATTTACCTGCCAGATCGCAGCTAAGTAATTGTGAAACAGGCGCTAAAGCAAATTAATTACGAAAGATACAATTTCAGGAATACGTCATTTGTAACAGTTCTGGCTATCACGGTTCATGACGTACAACCTGGTGACCAACGGACGGACAGCAGAGCCTTCTAGTAGCCAAGAGTGTCAGAGTCATTATTGTATCTTTCTAAAAGTGCCTGGAAAACGAATTATCTCTATTACTAATATACAAAGCTGAAGAGTTTGTTTGTTTGAACGCGCTAATCTCAGGAACTAATTGTAATAAAAATTCCTAACTTATATCTTCTAACCACGCGGACGAAGTCGCGGACAACAGCTAGTTTGAAATAAAATCTTTTAGTTTAGAACACTAATTGAGATCCTTAAATCCTGTCTACTCGGTTCTACAATTTTAAACTATTGTTTTTTGTCAGCTGTCATAAATAGAATATAATTAACTACCACGAAATGGTTACGGTCGGCGTACAGCTAAATGTGGCTACAGCCTTCCGAGTACCGGATATCCGGTTACGCCGTCCAACGGATCGATGGAGCCCTTTGTTATAGATATTTAAGGATTAAGACAAAATTAAAAATTAAAACTCCCTGATCATAACCCACCACTTATATTCTCACTAGCTGTTGCCCGCGACTTCGTCCGCGTGGTTAGAAGATATAAGTTATGATTTATACCTGCCCTGTTTTTCCACATTTTCCATTGTAACTTCGCTCCTATTAGTCGCAGCGGGATGGTATATAGCCTAAAACCTTCCTCGACGAATGGTCTATTCAACACAAAAATATTTTTTCTATTTGAACCAGTATTTCCTGAGATTAGCGCGTTCAAACAAACAAACAAACTCTTCAGCAACGACTCAACCGATTATCAAACATGTCTAAGAACACTCGCACATAATTCACCTTTAATACAAAACAATCTAAATTGAAATCGCTCAATCCGTTCAGGAGACATGATACCACAAATAATTTGACACCGGGAGGCATCGCTGAAATACTACTGTCACATCAGTCTTGCAAATTATAATAACGACTTTATGAATACACAAAGATGCTGTTCCTGGCTTTTTTGTTACAAAAAAAAAACAAAAATGTTATGTAAAATTAGAGGATATTAAAAAGTGATTGTTTCGCTTTAGAGGACAGATAACCAAAATAACTTTAGTTAAATTAATAACATAATTGATAACGTTTATGTATTTTACTTTATCAAATATCGTTAACTGGAAAATCATGTTTTCAGTTTTTAATTGACAGCTTATCTCCTAAAGTGCTGGACCGGTTTTGATAACATTTTACAGGCAGATATCTGCTCATATACGGAGTAACTTAAAATAGTTTTGCTACCAAACGCAAACTCAAAAGGTTTTATTTCAAATAGGCTGTTTTCCAGGCACTTTTAAAACTTTTAATGACTCTAGGTGCTCGGTTCCAAAATGTAATTCCTTATGGAGAAGAACGGCAAAAAAATCTATAAGATACTCTTTTACAAATAAATATAAAAGTTATTGTAAAAACCCGAAATATGGTGAATGCTGAGATCTTCCAGTAAATTCTCAGTTTTACCAACTGTTAATGGTAAAAGTTCTTACCATTTCAAGACCATCATTTATTTCTTTCTTTAACCATCATCGGCCTAGTCTTTTCCCAACTATATTGGGGTCGGCTACCAGACAACATGCCTTCAGAAACACGGGACTCGTTAAGACAAAGACGGTCACCCATCTACGGACCGACCGCGTCAAGCCAGCTTAACCTGTGATCGATTCACTTATGCGGTTATAGCTTAGCCACGAGCTCCTCGCAGCTATTTCTTACTTTAACCACAATTCATTATTTTTGTTTGCCTCAAACTGTTTCATAATGTCAATATATGCAATGATACCACAATATACCTCATGACTGCACGGATAGCCGAGTGGTTGAGGTCACCTCACCAAACCGTCTGTGCGCGACGTCTCGCGGGTTTGATCCCCGCGTAGGACAAGCATTTGTGTGATCCACGAATGTTTGTTCTGAGTCTGGGTGTCTTTGTGCACGTGATTTGTATGTTTCTGAAAGACTCTCGCGACACAAGGATTAAATACTTCACAGCGCGAGTCGTTTTTTTTAAATATACTTAAATTAAGAAACATTAATTCATAAAGAACGGATAATATATCTTTTTGCGGTTTACATTTCCGGACACGTCTGCTATTAGTATAAAAAAATATGTTTCTAGTCACGCTTCAAAGGAAACCCATACAAAACAATGGTTACAAGAAAAACAACAAAAACTTCAATAGCATCTGTCTTTCAACTCTTAAACTAGAGCGAGATGGCGCTCTACAAGCGATATAACGTTGTCTCGCTTTAACAACTCTGACTGTCTTACTTTGATATTACATATTAAGGCTGGTAATTCCATTTGGTTTCTGCCCATCCCCCTTTGACGTAAGCGTGAGTTTATTATAAGAACCTTCATACATAACAAATTGATGACTTGTGATTTCTTGAAATCGTATTAAATCTTAGAAATGGATGTGGTTGTTAGTTATAAACGGACTGTGATATATTAGTAGCATGGATCGGGATGATGACTGGGTATAAAAAGAAAAAATCTCAGTAGTCCCTCAGTTAGATAATTGAAAAGTATGAGACACGTATTTTTTCCTTTTTCAGGAAAACTAGAATTGACAAAGATTAACTGCTTTAAAGTTTAGGAGAAGGGGCTTGTGACGTAACGATAGAGTAAAATTTATACTCAATCGTGACGTCACGCGTAAGTTTCATTCACTGTAATTTGGTCAATTTATGTTTGCGGGACAAATTAAAAAATACGTATCCATTATTATACAAAAAACTACAAGACGGACACTGCAAAAAAAATTGTCATCATCCCTATTATCAGTTTGTTTCGCTCGCATGCCGTCAGCTCAAGATTAAGGACTCCGGTTGGGTCCGAAACTAGTCGGGCGATCCCGATAAATATAAGTAAGTAAGCTATTGTTAAGCTAGCTGCTGCCTCCGGCTCTGCCCGCTAAAAATTGAAAATGGTCCCACGGAAATGTTAAATCGGGATGAAAAATATCTTATATGTTTGATAATCCTGGTTACAAACTATCTGTATACCAAGTTTCGTTTAAATCCGTTCAGAGGTTTTGCGTGAAAGAGGAACAAACATCCATACATCCAAGCACACAAGCATTTGTGTGATCCACGAATGCTTGTTCTGAGTCTGGGTGTCTTTGTGCATGTGACTTGAATGTTTGTGAAACCCCGCGCGATACAAGGATTAAATTAATTAACGCGGGAGACGTTTTATAAAAAAAAATCTTGAACAATTGTATAATTAAAACAATTATTGTATGGAATATTCTTTTAGTAGAAGCGCCATAGATCACGTTGTTATAACCACGTGAAGTTATTAACTTTAAAATATGGAGTTATCTCCATAATTGAGTGAGAGAATTAATAGTTATGGATTTAAAGACAATTATTAACAATCTTGTTTACTCTATTGTTGGGTAACTTAGGGTTCTTTACGCAAAGGTTGAAAACTAAACCCTAATACTGATTGTCTGCTGTCGAACTGTCAGTATAACTTAAATGTTTGTGAAATCCACGACACAAGGATTAAATTCGAAAAAGCAGGAGACGTTTTCAAGAAGAAATATAATAGATGTTTTTGTTTAGCAACTTTGTATTTCTTTATCCTTTTTACGAAATCTTCAGTGGGGTTCAGACTAGACCTCAAAATTAGTACATTCAATACCTGTAGACAAGTTAAATTTCCCGGATGCTAACTACAAGGAATCCTTATGTGTATCACGCGTATTTGTTTATTTATTTTATTTATTTAATTATCACACTAATCTACCATTTCAGGTTACTTACCCTAAAGCGGTAGCTAGGACTGTCTGTATCTATTTATCGGGGTAGCCCGACTAGTTTCGGACCCAACCGGAGTCCTTACTTAATCATGAGCTGATGCGACGGGGTTGCAAAATAATAGTGAATCAGTCTTACGATAGTTACTATAAAAATACAAAGAATCCCTTAAATGTTTTGATCTGAAAAGTTACAGTCACGTCATTTCTCGTAAAGACAAACAGACAGATGGGAGGACAACGAAGCCTTAGTAATACGGTTCCGTTTTCATCCCTTGCATAAGGAACCCTAGAACAGGGAACACTTCTTCATATAAAGGGTAGGTACTAGAATTTTATTTTTAAACTAGCTCCCGGCGAACAACCTACCGCCTAACAGCCGAGGATTTTTTTTTGCTATGTTTCCATATTTTCTCACCCTTTAAACCTTCCTGGAGTGCTACGAATATTTCAAGACTAAAATAAGCCAAATCGGTTCAGCCGTTCTCGAGATTTAGCGAGACTAACGAACAGCAATTATATTTAGCGTTTTTATATACCTATAAGAAGAAGAAATCTATACTCTATACTAATATATAAAGCTGAAGAGTTTGTTTGTTTGAACGAGGTAATCTCAGGAACTACTGGTCCAAATTGAAAAATTCTTTTTGTGTTGAATAGACCATTCATCTAGGAAGGCTTTAGGCTATAAACCATCACGCTGCGACTAATAGGAGAGAAGATACAAAGGAAAATGTGAAAAAAACAGGGCAGGTATAAATCATAACTTATATCTTCTACCCACGGGGACGAAGTCGCGGGCAACAGCTAGTATAAGATATAAGCTATTCCGTAGCCATTTTACAATGGATACACGAGTTTCCATTTTAATTTGCCAATATTATCTTTTTCTAACTACGATATCTTAATTATTATCTATAAATAATCAATAGAACATCTATATTAATATAAAAAAATACCTGGTTTTTCCTCGTGTCTCCAATTATTGTCAAGAACAGCATCCTAGGAATCTGCTACAAGATCATGTTCGCACTAATTGGCTTAAATATCTTGATTTTTTCTAAGAAAACATTATATATAGAGATATATGCTTTTTCTGTTATTTCTTAATGCCTCGTTTTCTGCCGTTTCATATTTTCAGAGAATTTCTGGTATACAATTAAGAGACAAAAAGAGGCAAGTTTCAAAAGCTAGTTATTCCCAGCAAAAGTGTATTTTGCGATAGTGCAAAAAAACATTACAAACTAATGAAAAAAAACTCTAAGAGATATGAAAAATAGATGTTGTCCGATTCTCAGACCTACCAAATAAGTACACAAATTCATGAGAATCGGTCGATCTGTTTCGGAGGAGTTCAATTACGTACACCGTGACATGAGAATTTTATATATTAGTCATTACAAAGCTGAAGAGTATGTTTGATTGTTGGTAGGCGCTTATATCAGGAATTCGATTTCTAATTGTTTTCCCATGTTTCATGCAATCACTTTTCTAGTTTGTTACCACTCAATTTTGAAGCATTTCCCGATAAGCTAGCAGGCTGAAATTTACAACTAAAAAGGGCTGGACAAAATTTGAATTTTATGATGATTTAGATTTTTTTAATCTATTACTTATATTATTTATTTTCTTTATCTATGAATTATAGTTGTGTAAGCATGACAGAGCATTGACAAGGCGTAGAGTGGCATCTCTTCCACAATAAAACTTCTTTTAAAGTAAAACCCTAGTTTTCATTCAATTCCAGTTGATTACTGTCAATTGTGGTTCAATTATAGAATAAAAACAGTTATTTTGTAATGAATTACAAGAGATTCGTGTCAATTGAGGTAATTTCATCATTAATTGTCAAGTCGTTACGTTACTTTGATAGAATCATTACGTCACCAGTTTAAAATAGTGTTTTAGAATTAAAAAGTGATTTATGATTCACCTAAATATTAAGTAAAACTGGTCAAGTGCGAATCGGAGTCGCGGCATGGGTGTTCCGTAGATACAGGGTAAAAATTTGGAATCGATCGAATTTGTGACCTTACTAATATAGTTTTTTGTTAAATCACATCACAAGACAAGACTTTTTACAAACATTCAAATCACATGTACAAAGGCACCCAGACTCAGAACAAGCATTTGTGGATCACACAAATGCTTGTCCTACGCGGGGATCAAACATGCGACACGTCGCACTCTGTGGGTTTAACGTGGTGATCTTAACCGCTGGGCTATTCGTGCAGTCGACGAAGTCGTTTTTTTTTAATAACCGGCAACAGAAATGACATGATCAAGTTTTTAACTTAAGCTATCACGGTTTATGAGATTGGTGCTGGAGACAGGCGGAAGGACACCCTTAGTAATAGAGTACCGTTCTTAACAGTTGGCGACGGAATTCTTAAAATTGAGGCTTAGCGTGAGAACTGTCAATTAAGTCATCTTTACAATTATCTTGTAAATACAAAGATTTTTAATTTGCAATTTTTCGATTCAAAATAATGACGTTTCGATCATATTTTGTCAATCGCGATTAATATTTGTTATTATAAAAAGATTGAACTTTTATATTTTTTGCTAATGTAGCAGTAAATTGAAAGGTAGTCAGAAGCTAGAAAGTCTGAAAAAAACAGAAAGACATCCAAGGGGTTTAAAAGGGGATGTCGTGTTGCCCAGGTAACTGTGTTGAGGAGGTCGGATAGGCAGTCGCTCCTTGTAAAACACTGGTACTTAGCTAAATCCGGTTAGACTGGAAGCCGACCAATAACATACTTGGGAAACGGTAGGCTAAATGGAAAAGATGATAAGACAAATTTTCCATGCTATCCATGATCGTTAAATATTAATTTTTATTTAAAGCAAAAATTAAAATAAAACAAAAAATGCGTATAGTTTTTTATCGTTATTGACTTTTTTTGGAAATATGTCTGACGAACTAAACAGTTTTTTTTTTAAAAAGCCTTATTCTGCTGGCCCGGATAGCATAAGCCTTAAAAGCTCTGATCTTAGTATCTCCCTTCATTTAAAACTTTTACAGACCAAGGCTAAGCTCCCTAAAAATACAATAAGTGAATAGTTGTCTTGTGGACTTGTTCATATATCCGCATTCTTAAATCATGTATAACAATCGTACGGAATAAAACGTTGACAGTCGTTAAGTCTTTACAATTGATCGGCCTGCTGGTCTAGTGGTTTGTGGCCTTGACTGCTATAAATGAGGTCGTGAGTTCGATTCTAACCCAGGACAAATGTTTGTGTGATAAGCACGTTTTTTTTTTATATGTTTTTAGGTGTTATTTATTTATATTTTGTATACAGGGTGTAAGGAACACCGTGACTTTTCCGTGGGACCTGAGTTCTAGACATGATTCCAGACCCCACTGCGTTGGAATTTTTCATCGGTCTTTTCATGAAAATTGCAGTTTTTTTTCGCGTTTTTTTAATTTTATGTGTCATAAAATCATTTTTCCTACGTATTTCAATAATATTTTCATAACGAAAGTAATTATTAAGCCGTTTTCACGAAAAAAGGCAATGTAAATGAAACACTAAAAACTGCTCCCGATCAGCTGATTCGTAAAGGTACTCGTCGGTCATCGCTCTCTCGCAAATCTAACCGAAAGTGACGTCAAAACCGAACCAATACATGAGCGTCAACCGTAAGAGATAGCGCAACTATTGCGCGCGCACTCGCACTCATTATTCGTAATCCTGCCTACTATTCCTTTAAAAAAAGCCGCGCGCTTTGTAGGCACCGCTAGCCGCCTTTGTCGACACCGCCAGCGCGTCGACAAACACCTACAGCGGTATCGGCGAGTGACGTACCTGTGACACTGGATAAAATAGTACATCGATTTTTGTTACACGGGTTCCATGTTATAAAATAAAAAAACACCTTCTCAGCGTTTATCAACTTATCGTACTACGAAATTTATTAAAACCTTTTATTATTAACAGTTTGTTATTGTTTAGAATTCTGTAGTTCTAAAACATGTTGTTATAAACAATAATTTATTTTTTCTAAAATTAAACTCTGTTTTGTTACTAATATCCATCATCTACTAATGAAATTCCTGCCAAAAAAATTTTATCATTTTTTTTCCTACGAACTGCTGAATAATTATTCCAGTCACATAAAACAATTATGTTCTTACACAAAAGTACATTTTGTGATTAATCAATTTTAAAGGTTTAAGTTAAGTACTTTATTGTCAAGAATAATTTTACGATATTCACTTCGACCTCATGTAATTTATCGATAAAGAATCATAGGTACCTAGGTCCAACACTACTCAAAGGTAAAACCGAAAGTTCGGCTTTTTTCAAAATAGTACCTATTTTTACTCAGTTTGTTCCTTACGCTAATCGAATGTGCATGTGCAATCGGGTAATTCACGGACTAATTATCGTGTAGGCAGACAATTTTATTGTGTTAAGTGATATAAGTGCGTGTGTTGTGTGTGTATTATTTAAATTACGATCCTAGTAGCTCGATAGGTTATTTTACCGCCCGGGAGAATGGCAACATGCTAATGTGTTATGGCGAAGCACGTGGCAATGCAAGTCTCGCGATGAACATTTACTGGACGCGGTACTTTTTGCCCTGGGTTCAGCAGCAGATTTTTCGCCGCGCCAAAATTTGTGTGCACGTAGATGGCGGACATTTCGAACCTTATCTGGTTAGAAGTGAGCGAGATTAAGGTAAGAGTAGGTTTGATTTAATAATACACAAGACACAGATTGAAGTCAGAATAGTGTAAATTGATTGGTATTTTTTTTGTGATTGTTTTTCGTTACATCACAACATTTTTATAAAATGCGCGCGCGTTTCGAATGTTTCGATCGTGTTGCCGAGTGTCGCCCTCCTACCACATTACAGTTCGTGTAAGTACGTACGCTGAGCGTAAGGATCACGCGGTAACCAATTCATTGCGTGCTCAAAAATGACTAAATCTATAAATATTAATCTCCGACGGTAGCGACTTCTTTAATATTAATTAACACGTTATTTTAAAGTCATTATGCGACTTTGGTGGTACGGTGTTCCTTACACCCTGTATAGTTAGAGACGGGAAAACGGGAACTTAAAATGGGGATAAAATGATATGTGTTAAGCCTGGTTATAAACTATCTGTGTATCAAGTTTCGTCTAGACCCATTCAGTGGTTTTTGCGTGAAAAGTAACAAACAACCATACATCCATAATAGCGGTAACATAATAGTGTAGCTATCATGGTTTATGAGATACAACTTGGTAATAAACGGACAAACAGAAGCGAAGCCTAAGTAATAGTGTTCGTTTTTACCATTTCAGTACTGAACCCAAAAAATAAGCAAACTTATCATCTTGTTATAAGTCGGTTAAGAATACAAAACATTTTTTTTTTTAAACATTATTTAATTAATTTATCACACAAGACCAAATAAAGTTAAAAGAACGTACATTAACTTCACAATAAAAAAAACCTTTATAAGAATTGCAAAAACGTCCGAAGGGCGAACTAATAAATAATATGGATAAAAAAAAACGTTTTTTTTTCATTGTTATAATTGCGGATATCCGGGCTAAAATGTACTGATTACATTATCTTAAAATTAATCCAAATTTAAATTAACACGTGATTATATAAAATTAAAGTAAAAAAAAAACTGAAAAAATTGTCGACGTGTCGGCGGTTTCGATCCCCGCGTAGGACAAGCATTTGCGTGATCCATGAATGCTTGTCCTGAGTCTGGGTGTTTTGTGCATGTGATTTGTATGTTTGTGAAACCTTCCATACAAGGATTGAAAGTTTAATGCAGGAATCGTTTATTATAAAAAAAACTATTAAAACGACAAAAAGTTTATTCTATGGTAGGTAGTGTTTTTGAATATATTTTTATCAGCAGAAACTGTTATATACCTTCTGTGAAAATTGCAACTGTTTAACTCAATAGGTTCATGAGATACAGCTTTGTAACAGACAAAGAGATAACAGGGTCTTAGTTTTATAGTAAAATTTCACCCTCAGTGTACGGAACCCCACTTCACAAAACATTTTTGTCACAGTCAAGTAAAAAAATAATCTTTATTCTACGCACTATAAATTATATACTTATTCATAATGATAATTAATATTTTTAAGTACCAAAAAACATTGTTTGTAATTATCATATATTATAGTAATTATTCAACGCGTTTTAACAATTTTTTTGTTAAATTAAATGCGCGCGTGGTCACCAAGGCTATTTTTTTATTTACCCTGCTTCCTATGTTTTATATAATGTGATTAATATAATTATGTATATGTAACATATAAGCTAAAATACACAATTTTGTGTCTCATTAGAATATCATCATAGCCTTTTCCCAACTATGTTGGGGTCGGCTTCCAGTCTAACCGGATTCAGCTAAGTACCAGTGTTTCACAAGGAGCGACTGCCTATCTGACCTCCTCAACCCAGTTACCTGGGCAACACGATACCCCTGAGTTAGACTGGTTATCAATGACTGCTTATAAATTTGTACACATTAAATCTATATATATAAATGTGTAAGAAAAAATGTCCACTAGACGCCAAGCTACGTAATTGATCGTCCAATGACGGTTAGAGTATAATATTGACCTTCTTTTAATACCGTTTCAAGTAAAACCAGGTTGGATTAGATTACTTAAAGTATTTCTCAACTAAGACATGTAGGTATTTATGTACTAATGTAACGAGTTTTATGTGATGTAGATCTGATGTTAAAATCCTTAAACCACTGAATCAATTTTGATAAAATTCGCATTGCCATACAACGTGGCAATGCAGCCAGCCTTCTGGGCACGTTTCCCGACTTTGGCAGGGATGAGGATGTCTTCTTTGACGCTTTGTAAATAATGAATATTTTTCTTTTTAAATTGATATAGTTTTAAAAATGTAAATATTAGTTAAGTTTAATGTAAAAAGAGTAATCTGAATTTGAGCACGAAATTAGAAATGTGAAGTTTTTTTTGAGTGACTTTTACATAGGTATTAATTATAGTACTTCATTTTATTATTATTATTATTATTATTAAATCGGTTGGAGGAGAAATAAAGTGTCCCTTCGTCCAGCATACTCACCATGGAATCCTGATATTTCATGAATGTCAAAAAACTGTTCTGAAATAGTGCTAAATAGTGCCCAAAGGAAAAAAATAGTGCTCTTGTACTTGCGAAGTTATAGCCATAGTTCGATGAGTATGCTGGACGAAGGTTTCGCCCAGCATATACTCACCTCCGTCCGGAGAATCTGTATACGCTTCAAACATAATTCATACTTCAAAAAATAGTTCCCAAATAGTGCCAAACGGTGCCCAAAAAGAAAAAACAGTGCTCGAATAACTTCGGAGTTATAGGCTTCGTTCAGTGAGTATGCTGGGCGTAGGTTCTACGCCCAGCATACTCACCTCAGTGCGCGGATATCGAACGAGCTATAGGTACAATTTACGTCTCAAAAAATTGTGCTTGAAATAGTGCCCAATATCAGTCCAATTTTTGCTTGACTTTTGACCTAGAAAACCATTAAATTTTAATGTAAACTTCTACATACTAACGTAAAATGGGGTACAGTCGTCGACACATGTTTTTGGACAAAAATATTAAACTTTCTAATTGTAGACTTCATGTTATTGGAAATAATTATGGTATTTTCTCACATGTCAAAAACTTTCGATTAAATGCATTATTATCTATATCTACAACGTGTCCCAAAATTCAACGATAAGCCGGCGCCAAAAGGTAGACCTGCTCATGAGTACATAAGGAAAAATAATAAAAAAAATAAAGCTAGTTTTTTTTTTAGTTACAAGGAAAATTTAGAATTCCTTTGAAATTTTACACCCATCATGATATTTTGAACGACCACGATGACAATTTCTCAAATATGCTTAAGATTTTTTTTTTATCTTATACCTAAATAGTGCTATTATACACCACAACTCTTAAAAACACCAAATTGCCCGCAGTTTTTACACAAAAAACGTTCAAAATCATTTTTTTCCCTAAAATTATGAAATATTTTTACTCTTAGTGTACTTTGACTCATGGTCTTGTAAAAAAAAAGTATGGACACCACTATGGCAAGTTGTTTTTAAAATTGGCGCAACTAATCAAGATTCTAAAAAGGTATAATACTCCAAAATAACTGGCCACAAAAAAAAAATATGTCTACCATTTGTAAACAATACCCAAATTCATTAATTGTTCATGTTGTTAGTAATAAATATTATAATGTTCCAAAAATGAATCAAACAATGGAAACTATTTTTGTAATTAATTTATTAAATAATTAACATTACAGTAAATGTTCAAACTGTTTTCCTCCGGCGTTAATACAGGCACGACATCGCCTTAAAAAGGACCTTTTTATCTTTCTTGCATATCTTCTTGCATTGATATGTGCCGCAGTCTGAGTTATTTCATGCCGAAGCTCATCTAATGTCGCAATCGGTTTCGCGTAGACCCTGTCTTTGAGACAACCCCAATAAAAAAAGTCCAGGGGGTTTAGGTCGGGTGATCGGGGTGGCCATAAGATAGGACCAAGTCGCCCGATCCAACGCCCCGGGAACTCTTGGTCTAGGTATTGTCTCACAGGACTAGCGTAATGAGCTGGGCAACCATCATTTTGAAACCACATATTTTGAAGGTCACTTAAGGGGACGTCTTCTAGTAATTCTGGCAAATTATTTTGTAGAAAGTTCAAATAACTGTCCCCATCCAAGTTTCCTTGTAATTCAAAAGGCCCAATCACTTTTCCATTTAATATTCCCGTCCATAAATTAACCTTAAATTGATATTGGGATTTCTCTTGTCTCATCACATGTGGATTCTCATTGCTCCAGCTGTGTAGGTTGTGAAGATTTAAATAACCATCTTTCTTGCAGGTTGATTCATCCGACCATAATATTTTTCCCAGGAACTGAGGGTCTTCCCGGTGCTTTTGAAGCATCACACGACAAAATGCGATTCGCAGTGGATAGTCCCGAGGTAGCAATGTTTGCACACGTCTGTAATGATAAGGGTGCAATCGGTGACGTTTTAAAATTCGATGTGCTGTACTTTTTGGGATTCCCGTAGTTGCTTCTATGGCACGTACTGAGGTAGTTGAATCAATGTTTATTTCATTGAGAACTTCTTCATCACATTCCGATCTAGGTCTTCCAGCGTTTCTTCTAGCTGAAGGCAAACGACCCTCCGAAAACGCTTGATGCACATTCTGCTATAACTAAAACATGTAAAGAATTTATAATTAGGCATCTACATCACAAAGCAAAACAAGTTACAAACTCTAATCTAAACCACTATAGTAAAAGGGATTTTATAAGCAGCCTTAGAGTGAAAGGGTCAGTTCAGGTTCTAGGAAATAACGTAGGATTATCATGAACTTATTGGATTTATTTTGTTTAACAATCGTCCGATCACTTCAACACGTGGTAAAAGAATAATGTCCGTTACAACTGAATCCGCGACTGAATGAATCGTTGGAGTGACAGCTTGTCAAAAACGTCACTAATGTCAAGAATGTTATCGATGTCAATCCAACATTCACTCAATATTAAGGATATTTAGTACAAAGAACATAGATGCTTATAATCGATTCTTACAGCTCGGCCATCCTTTTCAGTGTGGGTCCTCACACATGGCTACTTATAATGATACAATAATAATCATAATACTACAAACACCATATCGTCTCAATCACATTTTTAAATTCAAATATAAATGTGATTTTTTTTTTATATAAGTTAATAATAAAGATATTCTATAAATTGTATAAGAGGATGCAATCGTTAAATTAGTCGTTAGATTACCTATGGAACAAAATCAAAAATAGATTTCAAATCACATAACAATCTTAGTTTTCTAATAACTTCTAGTCTTATCTGTAATCTGCTCATCATTCTTAATCAGATACAAACATTTATGTATATAATATAATATACTAATATATAAAGCTGAAGAGTTTGTTTGTTTGTTTGAACGCGCTAATCTCTGGAACTACTGGTCCAAATTGAAAAATTATTTTTGTGTTGACTAGACCAATCATCGAGGAAGGCTTTAGGCTATAAACCATCACGCTGCGACTAATAGGAGCGAAGATACAATGGAAAATGTGAAAAAACAGGGCAGGTATAAATCATAACTTATATCTTCTACCCACGGGGACGAAGTCGCGGGCAACAGCTAGTATATTTTATAAATAATAAATTTTTGAGACGTAAATTGTACCTATAGCTCGTTCGATATTCGCGCACTGAGGTGAGTATGCTGGGCGTAGAACCTACGCCCAGCATACTCACTGAACGAAGCCTATAACTCCGAAGTTATTCGAGCACTGTTTTTTCTTTTTGGGCACCGTTTGGCACTATTTGGGAACTATTTTTTGAAGTATGAATTATGTTTGAAACGTATACAGATTCTCCGGTCGGAGGGTGAGTATATGCTGGGCGAAACCTTCGTCCAGCATACTCATCGAACTATGGCTATAACTTCGCAAGTACAAGAGCACTATTTTTTTCCTTTGGGCACTATTTAGCACTATTTCAGAACAGTTTTTTGACATTCATGAAATATCAGGATTCCATGGTGAGTATGCTGGACGAAGGGACACGAAATAAATTGGAGGGGAACGATTCGCCAGCCTTACAAAAAAGCCCTTTATCATCATCATCGGCCCATATTCGTCCACTGCTGGACATAGGCCTCTCCCCACGCCATCGAGATATATATCTTCGGTTGCTCGCATCCAGCTCCTGCCAGCCTTCAAATAGCCCTTACCTATACAAGAAAAGTTATAAAAATGACTTACCTCTCTTCAACAGTCAGATTCGCCAACTCCGGAACCCAGCACCAGTGCTCTTCAGGCACCAGGGTCATGAAGATTTGAGAGAAATACACGAATGCGACGAAAAACGCAAACGGTATCATTAACAGAAACAAAATCTTCTGGTATAACCCAAATTCTCCCACGTATGGCAGCAAATCGTCGAAATCGGTAGCTTTCTTTTCTACCGCATTGGTAGGATTCGCGCTGGGGGTGGTAACATCGGAGCTGTCATTTTCGTAAGCTTTGTTCACGAAACCCCCGCTTAAATCGATGTTTGATAGATTGTTTGTCGTGTTTTGTGATTCGTCCTCGTTAACGTAAGAATTTCTTTCTTGTGGCGCCATTTTTAATGGTTTCGCATGCTATAGTGCCTGTTGCTTTTATCTGTAACAAGAAGAATAATAGATTAGTTACTTAATGTACCGCGACTCCTTTTTTCGATGGGAATACATCAAATGCCACCTTCCGTTTTGGATTAAGCGGAAGAGAGTGACAGACTTATACTGACTAAAACCCACCCATGTTCCTTCCTTTGACCTTCATGTACCGGGGCCACGGTAACCCTAAAAGTCTAAAAAATAATACTATTGCCGGCCACTATTTAACATTAATCTTAATCTTTAAGCGATACACAACATAAATTAACATTAATTACCATAGTAAAACATAATTTGTGTTTC
The DNA here is from genome assembly GCF_003590095.1 of Trichoplusia ni. NCBI lineage: Eukaryota > Metazoa > Arthropoda > Insecta > Lepidoptera > Noctuidae > Trichoplusia > Trichoplusia ni. The sequence continues at coordinate 7,700,190 of NC_039488.1, read as the reverse complement.
TTTTGTCCTGGGTCGGAATCGAACCCGTAGTCAGTCCCTCTAACCACTAGACCAACAGTCCTAATGAATCATGGCGGTCATGGTAAACTGCTTTCGTTGCGAAACACAGCCTTGCTACGTGATACAAACATTTATATTTAATTCGCAGCGTACAGCGTAAAGTGATTTATAGTAGAACTAGCTGTTGCCCGCGACTTCGTCCACGTGGTTAGAATTTTCCCCATTTTCCATTGTATCTTCGCTCGTATTAATCGCAGCGTGATATTATATAGCCTATAGCCTTCCTCGATAAATGGTCTATTCAACACAAAAAGAATTTTTCAAATCGAACCAGTGGTTCCCGAGATTAGCGCGTTCAAACAAACAAACAAACAAACAAACTCTTCAGCTTTATATATTAGTATAGATTATTTAGGTTTGAAATGGCAACACTGTGTTTCGATATATTTTGTTTTGTCAACAACTGAACTCTCATAGCTAGATTGCCACAGATAATTGATATTATCACAAATACATTTTTAATATTAAATAGGATATATTTTTGTTGCCGCTTTGAAGATAATTCTGTACCTCAGAGGCATACAACATTATGTGACATTAAAGGTGAATGGAGTTACTATTGTTTACCTCTGAGGTACAGAATTAAAAACTCTGTTTACCATAAGAAACTAATTTCCTTTAGCTAATTTAACCCCCCGTAGCATTAGTCAGACTCTCACTTGACTTGACTCAATGAAAATCGTCTTATACATAGAATTTTAATTAAAAACAGATATTAAATTTAGAAACAGTCATAACTGCCATCAAAATAAGGGGCATTAATTTTCGAAAATTGAACTATGACGAAGAATTTGAAGTATTTTTTACATCGTTCAAATTATACAAGTTATTTAAATTAAACCACTCTACTCTTTTTAGATTACCGCGTTAACCACACATCAAACAGCTAGGTCACAGTTACTAGTTAAACTAAGTGATAGTTAAGTCACGTAACTACAAGGTTCAATTTTGTAACCATAACTGGTCATTCACTAGCTTAACCGTGACCATGGATACTGTTATATAACTTTAATTAATAACCTTGATTATATTATTAAGTATACTAGCTGACCCAGCAAACGTGGTTTTGCCTAATAAATTATTTTTAGTTGTATGTATTCTTTAATGCGACATTATAAAAAAATAAAAACAAAAAAATTCGTCGAAATTTTTTTTTTTTGTGTGAGCAACCCTTAACACTTAGGGGTATGAAAAATAGATGTTAGCCGATTCTCAGACCTACTGAATACGCATATATAATTAAAAAATCGGTAAAGCCGTTTCGGAGGAGTACGGTAACCAACATCGTGACACGAAAATTTTATATATTAGAAGAAGATAGAGTTTGATTTCCGGTTTTGTAAACTAGAATATTTATTGAATTAGTTAAGTTAAAAATAATGGTTAAGTGTGAGTTGAGCTCGCAAGACTAAAGGTTCCGTTGTAAGCTAAATAAAAAGGAATTTTCAAGGAAAAAGTTCCCCATCCAATTTATGACTGAATTCATAGCTGTTTAACCGCGATTTCAACACACCCTAAAAGCATGCTTTTCCTTAAATGGATTTTATCCTTTTTGACCTTAGGATGTCTAATTAAAAATATCCAAAAGTGATCCCCTCACTATGACTGAGTCGATACCAAAAAGCTGGTTCTTCAAATAGGAAAGCCATTATTTGAACCTCCTAACTAGAGTCTTTACCATAACGTATTAAAAGGGCCAGGCAAACGGTATATTTGAAATAAACACCTTTTTATTTTATTGTTGATGATTTATAGTTTTATACTAGTGGTTTCTTAGGTTTAAATAAAGCTACTTTTACGGATTTTTCACCTTGACCGAAGATGTTGCTCGTGCTACCTTCTGTCAAGACGAACGCCATCTCAGTATGCCCGTGACCATGATACCTGCAAAGGTGGCGAAACGTCGGGAACTAAAATCTAAAATTTAACCGTAAAAGTAGTTTTATTTCAATGATTTACAGTAATTTATACTAGTTATAGTAATACTAGCTTTCAGCCCGCGGCTTCGCCCGCGCCGATGTCAGTTATATTGCGTTTCAAAGAGAACTCTTCAAAAATCCGGGGTAAAAACTCAACTCTACCTCTGTACCAAATTTCATTAAAATCAGTTCAGTGGTTGAGACGTGAAGGCGTAATAGACAGACAGACAGACAGAGTTACTTTCACATTTATAATATTAGTAGGGAAGTAGGGATAGTAGGGATTTCTATCAATAAAAATTAAAACAATTATACTAATATGTAACGAGTTTTGACCGTCAAGATTACATTGGTCGGCCCTTCACTACGTCATAAGTAATCTAGCTGTGATAAAGAAAAATGCCACAACATCACAGAAACCCGCCATCTTTCATTTTAAAATAACGTATCTATTTACTTTAAATTATAGTTATAGAAAATATTAAATATAATTATTAAGTAATTAAGAATCTAAATATACCTTTTAAATAACATTAAACTCCTTAAAGTCGGCTAAATTTTAATTACATAATATTATTAATAGACGCTTATCAAAATAATTGCCGATCTGTTGATAGTTAATATATAATAATATGTTATTAAAAAAGCATATTTGTTCATTAGTATATAAAAATTGATAGATTAAATTAGTGAATGGTATATGTCGTGGTGGACTAGTGGTAACAGTGTATGGGTTTTTATGCACAGGTGCAGGTTCTATCCTAACGCAGGACGACCAATTTTACGAAAATGTTCCTTTCGAAAAGTTATAATATGTATTTTTGAATTATTGTAAAACATCACCGATAATCGGTAAAGGAAAAAACGTGAGGAAAACTGGATATGTAATTTTAGAATCTGAAATCGCCAACCCGCAGTGAGTTAACTTAGCATCCCACGGCTGGACACAGGTCTCTTCTCATGTAGGGAAGGTTTCAGCATTGATCGACATGCTAGCTCACTGCAAGCAATTTAAATTTTCCGCGTTGCTATCCTTCATCGTTTATCAGTGGCGTTTTACCATGATTAATATAGCTTTTAAAAATCTATAAATCCACGTTTTTAAATGTCACTCCATTCAAATTTTATCAAAATCGTTCCAGCCGCTTTTATACGCTTTCGCGGGCATTACCTAGTAATTAAGTTAAGGTTACCAGCAGAAAAACTTAGAGGATACTTTAAGGTGCAATTATGTGGTTTAAACAATAGATGTTCTGAATGGAGTGTTATTACTGCTGTTACGATTCATTCAACTAAATAGTAATTTGTCTTTGTGATCGTAAAAACTATGAATTATGTGACATTGGGGATACGATGTTGTGATTATTAAATGCGACTTAAGTAAGGTCTTTGTTGTGGCCTTAAGATTGTAAGTTTGGATTTGTTTCACGTGGTACAGGTTCGATCCCAATATCATGACTTTTTCCCACGTTTTATACACTCACTTTTCTTCTTTGTTTGTCGTTCCGGTTGGTTTTTGCAACTCAATTTTGAGGCACTTCCAGTTAAGCTAGCAGGCTGATTTTTTCAGGGTAGCTTCAAACCCGATGACAATGCAATTTATATCTATAAAAACGGCTGGAATGATTTTGATAAAATTTGAATGGAGTGCCATTTAAATACATGGGTTTTTATGTGTTATGTTTATGTTTTTATCCCGGACTTTTGAAGAGTTCTCTTGGAAACGCGATAGAACCGACCTCGACGCGGGTGAAGCCGCGGGCGAAAAGCTAGTTTTGTATAATTAAAATGAATCATTCCCACGATAGTTACCAACTACAAAAATACGATCAGTGCTTACTCTTATAACAAAGTAACTTCATTACAGACCCATTTGTCGTTTTGTCTTGCTTTGCCTCGTACAAAGAGGTTTAGCCTTAAAAACCTTGAAAGCAAAATCGATCACTACTTTAAATTCTAGACTCAATTCTGTCCTAGATAAGGGCTATATAGACTATTATATAACTCACATAATTGTCCATAAGACATGTTTAATAAGTAATATTTTTTAACAAAATAACATACAAAGGACTTCAAATAAAAACTACTGAGCCATACTTGATGAAACTTTGCACATTTAGTTTATTTTTTTAATTTAATTATCACACTAACCATTACAGGTTACTTAACCTAATGCGGTAGCTAGGACTAAACAAAGGTCTAAGTATTTATGTGAACTGGGGTTTCAAAGATTTAATTATTATGCACATAGTTATAATATAATAATGTTTTATTTATTTACTAGCTGACCCAGCAAACTTGGTTTTTCCTCATAAATTATTTCTAGTTGCGTGTATTTTTTAATGCCACATTATAAAAAAATAAAAACGAAAATATCGTTCAAAAATTAAAGAAATGAATTAAGGGTGAACAACACTTATCACTTAGATATGTAGGTATGTAAATACATAATCATCATCATTCCCCTGCCCTTATCCCAATTATTTTATTTGGGGTCGGCGCAACATGTCATCTTCTTCCAGACCTTCCTATCGGCCGTCATCTCACAAGAAACACTTTGCAGCCATATCGTCTTTCTCACAATCCATCCATCGTTTCTTTGGTCGTCCTCTTCCCCTATATCCATCCACATCCATGCTTAACGCCTTATACTTATGTATGTAAATACATAAGTGTAGTATATGTAATGTGTTAGTGTGTATTATGTAGAGTGTTTTTTGGAGGGATTTGTACAATTCTTTGTGTTTTTTTATAGTAACTATCGTGAGAATGGTTCATTATTAAATGATGCTACGATTTACTCACGCGTATTTATCGGGATTGCCCGACTAGATTCCGACTACGGACAACACCGCGTCAGCTCATGATTAAGGGCTCCGGTTGGGTCCGAAACTAGTCGGGAAATCTCGATATTTATACGCGTGAGTAAACCGTTGCATTATTTAATCTAGACTGCTATACTAATATATAAAGCTGAAGAGTTTGTTTGTTTGAACGCGCTCATCTCAGGAACTAGTGCTCAAATTGAAAAATTATCTTTGTGTTGAATAGACCATTAATCGAAGGTTTTAGGCTATAAACCATCACGCTGGGACTATTAGGAGCGAAGATACAATGGAAAATGTGAAAAAAAAGCAGGGCAGGTATAAATCATAATTTATATCTTCTACCCACGGGGACGATGTCGCGGGCAACACCTAGTAATTGATAAAAACCGTCAAATGTAAGAAAATTCTATATCTTTTCAATTAAAGTTAGCTGCATCTGTTTTCAAGGTTTCATTACGATGGGATCTTAAGATCAAGATCATATACTGCTAGTATTATTATATATTACGTAAAACGGAAGACAATGATCCATTCATTCACAATGGATGCACAGACAACATGATCATTTTATTATACGCGATAATCTGTATGGATCTTTGTTACTCATACGTAAAAAGTAATAAACGTATTTTAATGAAACTTTATAATAATATAGCTGTTACATCAGAGCCTAGATTTTTCTATTTAAAATGGCCGATGAATAAATGGCAATTGGATTAAATTCGCACTATTCGTATTATTCCAAGCATTCTTCCAAAATAGTAATTTTAAATTCGTCGGTAGGTATTTTGTTTTTGCTATATTTGTTACCCCATAACTTCGGACTGGATAAACCGATTTTGTTGTATTATTTTTAATTTAACGTGGAATAGCTGTCATCTGGTCGATTTAACTAAATTAAATAAATTGTTTTCAAAGTAAAAGACAAATTCTTTATTTTATACCAGTATATGCCACTTTTGAACTTCAAACAATTTATTTATATCTACAATATTAGAATCTAAAAAAGTGTCTGTAGGTCAGTCTCCTATGGAAGATACCGCTTCCTCTTCTTTCAATAAACAATATCATTTCTTTATAATTTTTAGTACTTGACTAAAGTAACTGTATATTATGCCTAGGCACAGCAAAACAGCTGTTCGTTCATTCATAATTAATCATTAATTAGTCACACATGACAAGGCTTGAACTATGCCTGTTAGCAAATTGTTTTTGTGGCTGGCTAGTTTATTATTTAATAATTAGCCCAGGGCCCCGTACGCCTTAAATCGAAAATGATCACACGGGAACATAAAATAGGGATGAAAACTATCCTATGTGTTAATCCCGGTTACAAACTATCTGTACACCAAGTTTCGTCTAAATCCGTTCAGTGGTTTTTGTGTAAAATAGGAACAAACATCCAAAAAAATAAACAAGAAAAGTAAGTGTATAAAAACGTGGGAAAAATACACTAAAGCTAATATGCATACATACTTTCTTTAAAATTTTATTATTATAAGTATTTATCTATACTAATATATAAAGCTGAAGAGTTTGTTTGTTTGTTTGTTTGAAAGCGCTAATCTCAGGAACTACTGGTCCAAATTGAAAAATTCTTTTTGTGTTGAATAGACCATTCATCGAAGAAGGCTTTAGGCTTTAACCATCACGCTGCGACTAATAGGAGCGAAGAAACAATAATGGAAAATGTGAAAAAAACAGGGCAGATATAAATCATAACTTATATCTTCTACCCACGGGGACGAAGTCGCGGGCAACACCTATATACAATAAAGTACAAATAAAAACAAGCCACCAGCACCGCTTTTAAAATTTGACATTCACAAGCCGCCATCTTGGTTCGCGCCTGCGCAGTGCTATAAGAAATATACAATTTAACACAGGACTTGAATTTTTGAAAGGTTATCCTTGGCAAGTTTAGCTGAATGGGTAATTGGGTTAAATATTTTAAATGCTTAGACAAGGCGTAAATAATATTGTATTGAAATAAAACTACTTTTACTGATTTCATCGCGCATTTCAAATCTAAAATTAAAATTTTAGGTTTTAGTAACTAAACGAAAATCTACAATCTAACTGAAATCTAAAATTAAACAAATACGCGATAAAATCCGTAAAAGTAGTTTTATTTCAATGTCTAACATTCGCGTAAATCTAAGAAACCACTATAATATTGTATTTTTAACCGACTTTTAAATGCAGGAGGTTGTCAATTCGTTCACTTTTTATTTTTTGGGCACATCATAACTTAGGACTGATTAAAACGATTTTGTTAGTTTTTTTTCATTTCACGTGAAATAACTGTCATTTGGTTCCAGAAAAAAATCATCAAGTTTAGGACATTTTTTTTTTAGAATTTGATAATATGCTTGTTTCTGTAAAAACGATATTATGAATTATCATATTTTTTTCTTGCTAATTTTTTTCTCAGGTACCGCTATCGCCTATTTATCTGTCTATCTGTCCCCAAGCTCTATCACATAAGTGTTAGCTTGACAATGTAATTTTGTACAGTTTGTTTTGTATAGATTTATGTTGCCGCTATAACTACAACCAATAAAAATAAAGATCGAGGTTAAGCTACGCTTTTTACAGTCATACATTTGACAGGTGAACATTTTCGCTATGTCCTATATTTCTATTTATACAGTCCTATATTTCGTTATATACATGTCCTATTTATACAGAACCATCTTTGCCGCGATTTTAACTCGCACTTGACCGATTGTTATTTTAAAGTTTAGATGAATCAAAAATTTTTTGCAGTTTCCTCGTCCTTGTAATCGTTCCCGCGTCACGTTTTGCAGTGGTCATTAGACCGATGACCTATACCACTCTACTATTTTGTCTACATGTATGTGTCACATAACATAGTAAACGTTTTTACATTCAGTCTAAAAACCCACGATTATCTGCTGTACAGAAACCAATTAAACTTAAATTTTCAATCAAAAATAACCTTTATTTCAGTACAGGTAGAGTCTACATTCTATTTCCTCATTGCAGATACTATTATTCATCGACCAACTTAATTTTGCGGTTAGGAAAATGTTCATACGATTCGTATGACTCTTATTGCGTTAACATAAGGTTGAAATTTGATTGATTTGTTAGTTTTTTATTGGTTTCGGTAAAGTTGTTTAGTCGACAATGACCTCTTTTGGTACTAACCACGAATGAACAATTGTTTTTAATAATGATTTGTTTATTTAAAAAAAAAAAGGAAAAAATACTTCTATCTGTGATTCTAGTGGGACTTGACCTGATTTTGACGCATCATCTGTGGGTCGCAGGTTCGGTTCTCGCTCAGAGTAAATATTTTTACGGGTCATTATTTTGTGTTTTTTTAGCTGTACTAAAAATAGTTTATTTTAATAAATAGGCAGTCAAGTTGTTTTAACTGTAAATATGTATGTTTGCTTTATTTTTTTTAAGTATAGAAATACGTTCATAAGAATAAATAATATTGTTAAAAACAACAAATACATACAACCGACTTTAAATAAAAAGTACTGAATCACAATTGATGAAATTTTACTTTGACCAAATGATAGCTAATTTTCTTTAATTGACAAAAGAATCGACAAGCTCGGTTCATACACCCCGAAAAAAAAAACAAAACAAAAAAAACCCTTTTTGAAGTCCGTTGCAAAAAATTTAAGATTTTTAATATAATAATGCCACATCTAAAATTTATAACTCTATGTACAAACCGGCAATCAACGCTAAGGTTATTTATAATTACTCTATTCACCCAGTAAAGTTTTTAAACAAAATTGTATAAAAAATATACACACATATAAAACCTACTTCCTTTTAAACCAAGATTTAAATAAAAGAATTTAGTGAAAGTCAATTTTAAGGATTATAATCTTTTAAGGAGGATGTCGTTGTGGCTCTGCGGTTATATACATAGACTAGCTGTTGCCCGCGACTTCGTCCGCGTGGTTAGAAGATATAAGTTATGATTTATATCTGCCCTGTTTTTTCCACATTTTCCATTGTATCTTCGCTCCTATTAGTCGCAGCGTGATGGTATATAGCCTTAAACCTTCCTCGATGAACGGTCTATTCTAATCTAATAGTTCTAATCTCTCTTCTAATCTATCTCCTAATAGTCTGAAATCGCCCGCAGTGAGCTAGCGTGGTGATCCATGCTCAAACCTTCCCTATACGGGAAGAGGCCTGTGCCCAGCAGTGGGACGTATAAATGCAAGATTTGCCTGGAGAAAGGATAATCATTAAGTCATCATCGGCCTAGTCTTTTCCCAACTACGTTGGGTTCGGCTTCCAGTCCAACTGGTTTCAGCTAAGTACCAGTGTTATACAAGGAGCGACTGCCTATCTGAACCCAGTTACCTGAGCACCACAATATCATTGGTTAGACTGGTTGTCAGACTTCTCAAGCTTCTGACTACCTGTAATGACTGTGAAAGATGTAGGAATAACAGCCGGGACCCACAATTTAACGTGGCTTCCGAAACACGGAGGAACTCGTGATGACAAAGATGGCCATCTACGGACCAACCGCGTCAAGCATAGCTTAACCTGTGATCGGTTCACTTATGTGGTTATAGCTCAGCCTTGTTTGATAGATAAGTACCATTTATGTTTCTATTTTAGTTTGACCAAGACCTTATGCCTCTCTGGAAATGTCAAAAGGTTATTAAACTGTTGTATAAGATTTGTTTGTTATTCAACCAAGTTCTTAACATTGATTTAAATTTTACTTGTCTAATATAAACTGAAAATTAGTAGAGATATCTACAAAGGGCCCTTTACTCAATTTGTTTAGGTAGTTAACTAAAGGTAAACAATCTAAAAACTCAGTTTAAAAATAAAACTTGACTAAAAACAAACGTAAAACAACAATAAAGATTACCAAATGAAATGTACCACTGAAATATATCAGTTGTTTATTTATTTAATGCTAGGTTTTCGCCCGCGTCGAGGTCGGTTATATCGCGTTTCCAAGAGAACTCTTCAAAAGCACGGGATAAAAACTATACCATGTTCTTTCTCAAGGTCAACTCTATCTCTGTACCAAATTTCATTAAAATCAGTTCAGTGGTTTAGACGTGAAAGCGTAACAGACAGACAGACAGACAGACAGACAGAGTTACTTTCGCATTTATAATATTAGTAGGGTACAAACACATATATTAGTATTAGGTATATGTGTTTGTATAAAAAAGCACACCAAGATTGTTTACCCTTTAGCTAACTACCTAAACATATGGAGTATAGACATGTAGAAATACTTTAAAATCTCTTGAAAAACTTTATTTCGATTTCAACTTAACCGTTTAGTGAAAAGTTCCTTAACCTTGATTATTTTTAACTATTTGTTGTTATAACGGTAACAGAAATCATCTGTTAAAATTCCAATTGTCTGACTATTATTGTTTATGAGATAAATCCTGGCTATAGACGGTATGATCGGACACTTTTAGATATTCAAAACTAGTTTTTTTTTATGATTGAGACCTAAAAAAACTACTTTTAAATCCTTATATGCCTAACAGGCTAAGTCACGGACACATATGCAATAATTCGCAAACATGTAGAAATTTTGCAATTATTGCGCAAAACATTGGAAATTTTGTAAGGTTGGTTGTAATTAAACTGCTATAAATATAACGAGTTCATTATTATTGCTGTTTACAAACAACTTGTCAATTTAGCATAATAAGTAGTCGAAGTGGTATTGGCGATGTATTCAATAACACCAGCCTGTAACTGTCCCACCGCAAGTCTCTCATACAGAGAACGAGCATTGATCACCACGCTTGTGAGCTGCCCCACGGTGGGGCGCCATTACAGAAGCTGTTAATAACACCAGCCTGTAACTGTCCCACTGCAGGCCTCTCATACAGAGAACGAGCATTGATCACCACGCTTGTGAGCTGCCCCACGGTAGGGCGCCATTACCGAAGCTGTTAATAACACCAGCCTGTAACTGTCCCACTGCAGGCCTCTCATACAGAGAACGAGCATTAATCACCACGGTTGTGAGCTGCCCCACGGTGGGGCGCCATTACTACAGATAATTTTTTCAATGAATTACAGTCAAATGCATGGAAGACTGGTCAAATTCTCGTCAATTATCAAAATAACATTTTAATAGTAGAAATCTTACTAAGCAGAGAACGAGCATTGACCACTAACTTGTGAACTGCCCCACGTTTGGGCGCCATTAATTTTTATTCACACCAACTGCCTATCTGACCTCCACAACCCAATTTATAATAAATCAGAATAACTATACTAATCATTATAAAATTTGCATGTTACTTATAATATATTAGCCATGAGTGTATGCGTGTAAAACATAATTTATTCAGTTGTTAACGCGGAAGTCGAAATTTAATAACATCGCATTTATTTCCTAGTATATATATAATTACTTTATACCATAAAAACACCAGTATTTGCTCTACTGGGCTTTGGGCATGGAGAAAAAAACAAATCTATTTTTCTAATATATAAAGCTGAAGAGTTTGTTTGTTTGTTTGAACGCGCTAATCTCTGAAACTGCTGGTTCGAATTGAAAAATTCTTTTTGTATTGAATAGAACATTTATCGAGGAAGGCTATAGGCTATATAACACCACGCTGCAACTAATAGGAGCGAAGATACAGTGGAAAATGTTAAAAAAAAACAGGGCAGGTATAAATCATAACTTATATCTTCTAACCACGGGGACGAAGTCGCGGGCAACAGCTAGTAAATTATAATTTGCCACTGCATGAAGATTCTTGTAATATCTGTCTCAGTAGCTAACTTTTTTTCTGCCATGCCTCAATAATGTGGCTAATATTTTACCCTTGGGATACGGTGTGATAAAAATTGATTTAAATTTCAAGGTTGGGTAAATTTTTGATAATGTTCAAAACTGGTATCACAGATTAACACATGGGCTATGATTGTAGTACAACGGGGTTAATTCTAATTTAAATATTACACTTAACTATATTATTAAAACTAGCTTTTGCCTGCGGGCCCGCTTCAGATCGAAAATGATCCTACTGAAACATAAAATCGAGATAATCCTGTTTATAAACTATCAGTGTACCAAGTTTCGTCTAAATCCGTTCAGTGGTTTATGCGTGAAAGAGGAACAAACATCCATACATACAAACTTTCGCGTTTATAATATTAGTAGGATTCAAAGTTAATAAATTACCTGTCTTACTAATAATATTGTACGAGTATTTATTTTATTTTCACAATTATTACCCACAATGTAAATCCTATTAAGTTTAACTACACTTAATAATTACATAGAATTATCTATTTTTAGGTCATAATAATTATTTACAAGTTTGCCTTGTGGGATAAAGTTATAAGTTTTAACCTCTAAATATTAGATTGACATAAAGTCACTGTTAATTATTCTAAGTCATTGACAAACGGTGAAGGAAGACATCTTGAGAAAACTTGGGTTAAATATGGGACTAGCCCGCCACACATTGCCGTCATTGCAATTCCTGGGTTCTGATATTTATAACGGCCGATGACGGATTAAATTTGACTTTAAATGACAATTTTCGTGTTCTCTTAAACATTTTTCTACACAATAATTGGAAATTCAGTGCAGGACGGTATACTCAAGGTCAATACAATTAACTTCCGATTATTGGCAAAATGAAAATAATTTCAAATTTAATCCAATTGCCATTCTTTCATCGGCCATTGTAAAATAGCAGAATCGGGGCCCTGTAACCCAGGATCTACAATGAAACAAACGAAAACCACCGAAACACTTAAGTTCGGCGTGTCCCAGGGGTAACAATTAACTGTCTTTGACGCAGCAAAATCAATCAGAAATAGTAAAAAGGAGGAATATATTAAAAGATGCATTAGCAAGCATTTAGGCAAAATAACTAGCTTTTGTTGCTGTTACGAATTTAATCCTTGTGTCGCTTTAAGTTTCACGAACATTCAAGACACATTTACAAATACCGCTTGACTCAGAACCAGCGTTCGTGGATCACACAAAAAGATGTGTCAGGATTAGGCATGTGTCACTGTGGGTTCCAGCTGTTATTTAAAAAAGCGAGTTCCATATACATTGAACAATTTACCAGGCAATATCAAGAAAATGATAGAACTATTAACTAACTATTTCTAGGAAAAAAACATCTATCTAACACATTATCTTTATATTATATAACATACTATACTTATGAATTTACATACCTACATATCTGTTTAAATTGTTTATCAAATCTATACTCTATACTTAATATATAAAGCTGAAGAGTTTATTTGTTAGTTTGTTTGTTTGAACGCGCTAATCTCAGGAATTACTGGTTCAAATTGAAAAATTATTCTGTGTTGAATAGACCATTCATCTAGGAAGGTTTTAGGCTATAAACCATCACACTGCGACTAATAGGAGCGAAGATACAATGGAAAATGTGGGAAAAAAAGGGCAGGTATAAATCATAACTTATATCTTCTAACCACGCGGACGAAGTCGCGGGCAACAGCTAGTAATTTAAACATGTTTGACACTCATGGGTAATCAGAAGCTAGACAGCAGAAATCTGGCAAGCAGTTTTAAAATATCCTGTTGAACTGGTTAGGGTTGCGGAGGTCAGATAGACAGGAGTTTTGTGAAACATAGCTGTGGTACTTAGCTGCATCCGGGTAGACTGGAAGCCGACCCCAACATAGTTGAGAAAGGAATAAGTATTGACAGGTTAGCTTGAAATAAGTTGTTTATGAAATGTTCATGATTAGAAATGGTTTTTAGGGATCTTTAATCTAATGAAAAAACGGTCCTTTATAACTAAGGTTCCTTCAAAGCTCCTGTCATCATTAAAACCTTTACCAAAGCTAAATCTAGCAAAGCGTCTTGTTGACACTTCCCGTGACCCAAAGGCTGGCTTTTACCTAGCTCAGAGGATAAGCATTGCCATTCAACGTGGCAATGCTGCCAGCCTTCTGGGCACACTCCCAGCCGGCAGCGATGCCGATGAATTTTTTGATGCTGTATTTTAATTATTGTTTTTGTTTTTTAGTACTAAAATAATATCAAAGTTAAACTACGGTATATACGGTCATACATTTGATGGGTGACAATTTTTTTTGCAACTTTTCCTTTTCCTATTTCAACGGAATCCACAGTCAACTGACTAGTTTTATTACAATAAGACCGGCCTCTGTTTAACTCGTTTTAGAAGGTGCAACATGGTACCTTTATTTTTTGGGGTTAATTCTATTCAACAGGTTTGATAGCTTAGTGGTAAAACTGCTGGACTGTCAAGTCTAAGGGCTTGAGTTTGATACTAAGCTAAGCAAAATTCATTTTCCAAGGTGGGCTAAAAGAAGGTAGCTCATATTGAACGTCAAAAGAAAACTGAATATTATGTACAATAATGGCACCCTATATCGCTTCACCAATACTCACCCTTTGTCGACGAAAATTGGTTTAAAAACATCTCTTTTTGAATGTCAAAAGAAGACCTAATTTTTAATATAGCACCCTATATCGCTCTACTAATCCTCACCCTTCATCGCGTCCTAAGTGATCTAATTTTCGAAAGGTGTCATACCATTTTTCTTAATATTTTTTTGCAAGCTATGTTTATAATTTTGAATGAACTTATTATTTAAGTGAAAAATGTTTATTATTTTCAATCCATACTCGTCAACCGTCAAAAGCAGAAACACGTTTTACAACCTTATAAATAAAAAAATGAATTATATTTAGAATAAATCATTACTTTTACATGACTTTTGTGAATGCTGGTTAACCAGTAATTGGCGACTGTGTAAGTCTTAGACATAATTATCAATATACATAAGCATTACTGTACACAGAAGCTGTTTTTAAACCTATATAAATAAATAAATAAATGTTTTTTTTAATAATTTTGAGCTCGCTGGATTCGACGTTTCCTTTAAAAACAATGATAAATTATCAAATTGACTGGAATGTCGGTCCAGCGGTTAATGGCCTAGACTGCTATACCCGAGGTCACGGGTTCGATTCCCACCCAGGACAAAATTTTGTGTTATATGTTATTATGTTATGTATATATTTAGAAATATATAAGTATGTTTGTCAGTTGTCTAGTACTCATAATACAAGCTTTGGTTAGTTTGAGAATAGATGGCGCTGTCTTAAAGTTGGGGTATATTAAAATATCAGGGTCCCCAAACACTTTTACCCTTCTGTCTAAAAGTTATCGCTTAAATTTCGTTATTGTTATCATAAAATACTATATCCAAAAAAAATCCAAATAAAACTCACCAGAACCCCCTATTTTCAAAACTCGTGAAACCCGAAAACTTGTATTTCAAAAACTCGGGAAAACTTGTGAAAACTGGGGCACTCACAACACTGCACTACCTATTGTTAACATTACCAGCCGTGGCAAACGCTGAACGCGCCTACATCTACTGAGGCTGTTGAGCTAGCCTTGCGCTTTAAATATGAGTGTAAAGCACGTCCTACACTAAAAGATATGCGATAAAATATAGCTTTGGATGTTGTGAAGCGACAAAAAATTAATTTTGCAATGTCATATTTATGTTCACTCAAGGACATTTTTAGAAAATTTGACAGAAAACTTAAAAGAAAAGTTTTACGGCGTTTACTTGTAAACTAACGGAAAAATTAAAAGAAATCTCATAGAAAATTGTACGTTATTACAAAGAGTCGGGCGTCTCACAAATGTACATTTTTTATTATTAATGATGAATGTTTCAAGAACATAATTATTTTATTAAGTCATCATCATTGGCCTAGCCTTTTCCCAACTATGTTAGACCTTTTCAAGCTTCTGACTACCTGTAACGACTGTCAAAGATGTAGGAATAACAGCCGGGACCCACAATTTAACGTGCCTTCCGAAACACGGAGGAACTCGCTATGACAAAGATGGTCACCCATCTATGGACCAACCGCGTCAAGCATAGCTTAACCTTTGATCGAATCACTTATGCGGTTATAGCTTAGCCACGAGCTCCTCACATAATTATTAAGTCAGTAACTGATTATGTTATATCTACATTAAATTGCTAGGTATTGTATTTTTTACCTAAGTGAATATGAAATCTTTTCAGAAAATTAATATTAACTTTGCCTGTTAAAACAAAAATATACGAGTCAAATATTTCTGTAAAAAAACAGAATGAATTCATGCTAAAATAGACTACTTGAGAACGTTTTTTTTTTGGAATTTTGACAATTATTTAACGTCATTTTAATTTTGTTTTAGCTTTGGAATATATGTATGTGTAATGTCAGATATGCTGTCCAAGGCAAAAGAAAACTAAGTTAAAATTCATGCCCAAATGGTCTTAAAAAACAATAATTTAAAATATAGCATTATATTTTATAGCTTCAGCTACACAACAGACCTAAAACACCACTGAAGGCTTTACTCACTCAAGCCAGCCATCACAAGTTGACCTCCCTTCACAATCACGTTACTCACTGTTAGAGGTCACAATATAACAGTTCATTTTCTGATACATATCCTACATTCAAATGACGTCACAACAAACAAAGAATGCATAATGAAAGGGTTTATTTGAAATATTAATAAACCTCGACACCGTCTATCTAATAAAGCATACATATTAAATTTCAAGTCCGTAAGTTCGTAAATCCGCTTTTTTATGCTTACATTAACACCCAAGCCCAAAATACACCTATGCTCATCATACAAATGTTAGTCCTGAGATTCGAACCCACGACCACAGGATATCCAAAGATGATTAGACGAAATTATACTTCGCGAAACACTAGGAAAAGAATTAAAATCGTGAAATGTATGGACGATTTGTCAGCGTTCGCGCTTGGAGACATGTAAACCTTATAGAGATGATGACAATTTTTTTTGCAGTGTCCGTCTTGTAGTTTTTTGTATAATAATGGATATGTTTTTTTAATTTGTCCCGCAAACATAAATTGACCAAATTACTGTGATTGAAACTTACGCGTGGCGTCACGATTGAGTATAATTTTTACTCTATCGTTACGTCACAAACCCCTTCTCCTAAACTTTAAAGCAGTTAATCTTTGTCAATTCTAGTTTTTCTGAAAAAGGAAAAAATACGTGTCTCATACTTTTCAATTATCTAACTGAGGGACTAATGAGATTTTTTCTTTTTATACCTAGTCATCATCAAAATCAAAATCAAAATCAAAATTCATTTATTCAAATTAGGCTACTAAGTAGCACTTTTTGAAGGTCATTTACATTGGACAGCACCCAGTTTCGCCCACCCTTCACCGCTTCCTAAGTGCTTTTGCTGTGAGAGAAGAAACGGCGCAACAAACTCCCCAGCAGCACGCTGTCATTCCGTTTACAAAAAATATTATAATTGTACACAACAATAACAAAAATAAGTGTGCAGGTGCCATGCCAAACAAACAAAAGTTTGAGGTCGCTGTATATAAACCTATACGAAATTAAACTTTAAGTACTAAGGCCAAGGTCAGCAGACCGACCAGCCACCGCAAGCAGCACCCGTTCACGAGTATGACGCAAGGGTCAGCCATCACCTCCCTCGCCATATTAGAGGGAAGGAGGTGACCCGACCCAAGACGCCACCGCAGGCAGTGACGACTTAGGGAGCATGACATATCTGCTGCCGGCTAATAAAATAAAATAAGACTGAAAGAAATACCCCAAACGTTGATTTACCTGGCATAGCCCTAAACACGGAGGCGGCATAAATTGCTACGTCATTCAATTTTATAATTAATAAATTATACATGTCAAAATTTATAATAAATAATATATACGTGCATGCGTATAATTATACTAAAAATAAAACAAAATAGGTAACACAATGTTACACACATAGAGTATGTCTATCAAATTACACAAATACACGTCAAACATTAATCCACACTAAACCGTCCTGTGCAAATCACGGCGACCAACTATTTTTATCATTTAAATAATCATTGATTGTATAGTAAGCCTTCTTGCACAGTTTATCTTTAACCGTTGTTTTAAATGAGTTAAAAGGCAATTCCAATAAAGTGAGAGGCAGTTTATTGTAGAGGCGAACACCAAGTCCCACAAATGAATTGTGTACCCTGTGTAACCGGTGCGATGTACCAATTAACTTATGTTTATTTCGTGTATTTATACTATGAATATCACTATTTTTGGAGTATAAGTGAAGGTTTTTTCGTATCAGTAGTATATTATCTAAAATAAATTGGGATGCTACCGTTAAAATGCCTATCTCTTTAAACCGCTCCCTAAGAGAAACTCTAGAGCCTAGTTGGTAAATGGATCTGACAGCTCGCTTTTGTAAGACGAATATCGATTCGATATCTGCTGCCCTACCCCACAAAAGTATGCCATAGGACATAACGCTGTGGAAATAGCTAAAATAAACAAGACGAGCTGTGTCCACGTCAGTAATCTGCCTAACTTTTCTAACCGCATAAGCCGCATCCTAATTAAATGCCCTGGGCCCCAATCCCGCTATTTACAAATCCCGATCAATGAATAGAAATTGGATGAAAATGACACTATTCGCACTATTCTCTCTTAAGCATTTAGCCAACACAATGATTTTAAATTCTGTTAGATAAGTTTGTGTTAGATCCCACAGCTAGGTAAACCCTATATTTTGCGACTAGTAGTTGCCCGCGACTTCGTCCGCGTGGTTAGAAGACATAAGTTATGACACCTTGGGTTACAATATTGCAATTTTCTTACGGAACCCTAATATTTTAGAAATAAATTGTAGCCTATGTTTAGCGGGGATAATGGAGCTTCTCAACAGTGAAAGAATTTTTCAAATCGGTCCAGTAGTTTCGAAGCCTATTCGTGTCAAACAAACAAAACCTCCTCCACTGAAATTCGTCGACGTTGTCCTACCTCAGACGCCACTTCCCTTCTTCAGATCTTTGCCTATCCGTTAGGGCACAAAGAAAAAAATAACAAAACCAAAGCGAAAAATCCGGAAATCCGCAAAAACACATAGCTTTGGCCTCGACATTGAAAATACGGATTTAACACGTCAGCAGTCATATGCAGATTAAATATAAAGATAAATAAATTAATATTTATGTTTTCGAAATTATACATATTAATCATGTCCAAAAAAACGCGATCACGTACGCATATACATAATGTATACCTACTTAAATAGTTCATTTGGACATTTTACCGCATTCAATGTTTTAAGCATTGTTATAAATGTATTAAATGTCGGACAATGATTGTTAATATCACCATCCCTCATGACGAGAACCTCGTGAAAGCAGAAAAAGAAATTCAAATATGTGGATTTAGCTCACGAGGTTGTCGACTTGTGGGAGGTGGACTCGGCAATCATTGTCCGATAGTCGTGAGTGTCAATGGCTTAATAGCCAAGAGCCTCGACCAACATCTTCGGAGGCTCCCCTTCAGCTTCCAGACTCCTCTGTCTATCGCGATTTTTGATCACATGTCCCTTACAAAATTTCATGGTCACCCGTCCAAAACCCGGCCTAGGCATGGTCAGCTTAACCTTGAGTTATCAACGCATTTATCTTTAAGAGAATAACTAACCAGAACGTATTTATCAGAATAACTTAAATATAATTATAATAATTCATGTTTTTTTTTGTCACAATTACATAATTTAATTTGTTTTTGTAACTGTATTTATTATTGTAATAAAAAAAACAACTTCCTATCGACTAATCATTTAATTTAAATAAAAACTTCGAGTACTCTTTTTGTCATACTACTTGTGAATCTGGGTTTGCTTGCAATAGTGCTAATTTTTTTGTGAAATGGAAATAATAAATTAATTACCACGGTTTTTAAAGTTAATGGTTTTTAAAATTTTATCAAAATCGGTCCAGCCGGTTTTTATAGTTGTAAATTGCATTGTCATCGGGTTTGAAGCTACCCCAAAAATTTCAGCCTAGTTACCAGCTTATAAGGAACGGCCCCAAAATCGAGTTGCAAAAATCCAACCGGAACGACAAACAAACATGAAAGTGAGTGTATAAAAACGTGGGAAAATCAGTCAATAGCGCGCCCAATCCGCGACCCTAAAGGTGTACAAATAGGCTAAAATCATACAAATTTGCGAAAAATATAGTCATCTATCATATTTATGACCGTGTTAATCGTTGCTCTTTCTTTTAAGTTAAACATCAATTTATTTAATTAACCAGAAAACGCACTACCGATTTTCCTTTTTAAAACGAATCCATACGAAATGAAATTTTTACATATTTAATTTACAAACCGTCAAAAAAGAAGTCGTCTTTCCTTTAAGTATTAGTTTTCATCGAACAAAGATAACTTACTTGCAGATACTTTTTATCCAGATTTTATGTTCCTACTAGCTGTTGCCCGCGACTCCGTCCGCGTGGTTAGAAGATGTAAGTTAGGAATTTCTGAACAAGATTAATTAGGAATAATTTTCATTGCTTATTCAGTTTTTTTTTTCACTTAATTTTCCCAAAGGTTGGCGTATTCAAACAAACAAACAAACTCTTCAGGTTTATCTAGTAAAAAAAAACTATATACTAATATATAAAGCTGGAGAGTTTGTTTGTTTGATTTGAACGCGCTAATCTCAGGAACTACTGGTTCAAATTGTAAAAATATTTTTGTGTTGAATAGACCATTCATCGAGGAAGGCTATAAACCATCACGCTGCGACTAATAGGAGCGAAGATACAATGGAAAATGTGGAAAAAGCATGGCAGATATAAATCATAATTTATATCTTCTACCCACGGGGACGAAGTCGCGGGCAACAGCTAGTTAGATAATCTAATATCGTCAACAAAATATTAACCTCTTTTAATAATATACTTTTTTATACATCACGTAAAGAAATAACAAACAGTTATATTATTTATAAACAATAGTGATTCATAAGTTTTTGTCGCCTATTTTGACCTTTGCCTATTGACCCAAAACTGCTCGCTTCAGGTGGCCTATTTCTGACTTGTTTTTGTAAACACTAAAATTTAAGTACGTTAATTAGTTTTAATTAAAATCGACTGTTTTTTAACTTCATCTGTGGTTAATCGAGTGTGTAGTTACAATGACTAGTTTCAAAATAGGTTACGAGAAAAAAGGTTAAAAACCACGTGTTTTAATAACAGTTTTAGGGTTCCCGTCGCAAAGGAACCATATTAAGGTAATACTGTTGGCTGTATCTCATAAACCTAATGCTGAGTTGGAATTTTTAGAAGTGACAACAAATACTAAAACTAAACATCTAGTTTAAGCAACGATTAGGAAGGTACATTTTGATGAGCAACCCCTTTTTTAGCTATTTTAAAAACTATCCTATGTGTTAATCCTGGTTATAGCTATCTGTGTATAAAGTTTCGTCTAAATCTGGTCACTGGTTTTTGCGTCACAGAGGAACAAATATCCATACATACAAACTTTCTTTATAATATTAGTAGGATTAGCTCATGAAATACTGAATCTTTATTTTGATAGTAACCGTCGTGAGAATGATTCATTATTAAATGATGTAACGGTTTACTCACGCGTATTTATCGGGGTAGCCCAACTAGTTTCGGACCCAACCGGAGTCCTTAATCATGAGCAGCGGCGGGATCGCGAGTCGAAACTAGTCGGGCTACCCCGATAAATACGCGTGAGTAAACCGTTACTTCATTTCATAATTACTGAATCGTTTATCCTAAATACTTTATATATATTTCATCAGCTTAGCCTTTCATGACTATGTTGGAGTCGGCTTCCAGTCTAAAAATATTTAGCTAAGTACCAGTGTTTCACAAGGAGCGACTGCCTATCGGACCTCCTCAACCCAGTTACCTAGGCAACACGATACCCCTTAGTTAGACTGGTTGTCAGACTTTCAAGTTTCTGACTACCTGTAACGGCTGTCAAAGATGTAGCAATAACAGCCGAGACACACAATTTAACGTGCCTTCCGAAACACGGAGGAACTCGGTTTTGACGAAGATGGTCACCCATCTACGGACCAACCGCGTCAATTTAACCTGTGATTGATTCACTTATGCAGTTATAGCTTATCCACTAGCTCCTCCCTGAGAAAACTGTATATATTTACAAAATCTAATAGTTTTTCTTAATAATTACTCTAATAGTTTTTATAAATCGGAAATGGACAAAAGGTCATTCATTTAAACCATTGAGCCGTACTGTAATGGATTCCGTCTGCCGTTAAAAAACAATCTGTTTGCAATATTGTGACATTGAAATGATTAGCTGTGCCTGGTACGATGATTTCTTTCTAGTAAACCCACAGCTGGGCAAAGGAGTTTTTTTATGAAAGAAAAGGATTTTGCAACACGATGTTCCGATTTTTTGGCTGATGAAAAGTGTTTTTTTTTTTAAGTTAGACTTCTTTAGGCGCGACTAGGAGGTAATTTGACGGAAATGCTACTTAAGTCCGTTTCGGCAATATGGCGTCACATTTCTATACCATCCGGTTGTTAAATATTTTTGAATTTTTCGACTTTGTCCTTGGATAGTTTATAAAGAAAACAATGAAATGTTTTGAATATAAATATTAGAATCTAAATAATTGTGGACAAACGTACAAACCTGCATACAAACATATTAAACTAACTCTCAATTTTTGAGTCGGTTATAGCACTAAAACCTTCTCCTAATTGTAACAAATACTTTCCTGAAAACCGCATCCCAATTTCTTCAGGTAAACGAGAGATAATCGCGGACAAATACATACAAATAATCAAACTGAGAAACTCCTTTTTGCAATCGCTTCGTAAAAATATTAAATTGAATAATAATAATAATTGCCATCTCGTACAATAACAAAGACCTTTTTTACTTAAAAATTAGAACGCGTGCTTCTGATAGCAAGAAAGGAAAAGCCACAAGGCAGTGAGCTAGCGTGGTGATCCATGCTCAAACCTTCCCTATACAGGAAGAGGCCTTTGCCCAGCAGTGGGATGTTATAGTATATAGCTAGGCTGGTATTAGGTATTACTTACAAGAAATCTTAAATATATGATCGTGTTTTACCTTTACATTGACAAATAAAACATGATACTATATTTTTTATTGAGCCCTTACTAGGTTATTGGTATATATGAAGGGCAAGCTACACAAAAAGGGCTTTTTATATAACTTCTTTGAATATACGTGAATGAGGCTACGAAATCTATTCTTAGAGACAGATAAAATAGTTTAGATTATCTTTGTAAAAAATATGTATAATAATGTATAATGTGGTTGAGGTCACCACGCCAAACCGACTGAGCGCGTCGTGTCGCGGGTTCGATCCCCGTAGGACAAGCATTTGTGTGAACTAATGCTTGTTATGATTCTTGGTGTCTATGTGCAAGAGATTTGTATGTTTGTAAAACCTCCGCGAGACAAGGGTCAAATTCTTTAGTGCGGGAGTCGTTTAAAAAAAACAATACTGTTAAAAGCAACTATTCATTCAGAGAGGAAATGTTGACTCCAGCGTTCTCAAAAAAAAAACTTGTAAAAGTGTTGATATATCCTACTTACAGAATAAATTATTTCATTTCATTTCGTTATTATTACGGCCACTTTGTCGGGTATTGTTCCAAACAATTTTATTTGTCATCCAACCTTTTTGCTGTCTTCTATTTCTTTCCATCAATTAGAAGTAACCATTATGACTGACGCACTTCAGTTAGAATTATTCATAAGACAGAGACGTCTAGTCGTGGCGAGATTAAATATTTTCATATTAATATTAAGGTCACAGTAGGGATTATAAGGCTGTGGACACATGAGAGATATATAAGCAGATTCAAACGTATGGCCGCTTTTAAAAGCATATCAATAATCATCAAACATCAACAAAATAAATACAACTGTGTCCCGGTGCACGCCTTAAAAAAGGACCGGGTCTCTTCACATGAAGTTATCCTGAAAGTAAAAAGAGATAAAGAAACATCATCGAAATGGTTCGATTCCCACCCAGGACAAGAGTTTGTGTGATGAGCAAGATAATTCGTTCTGTGTCTGGATGTTATGTGAGAATCGGTCGAGCTTTCGGAGAAATTCAGTAACGTACAACGTCACACGAGAATTTAATAGTTAGCTTCTGGGTTGTCTAGTACTCATAATACAAGCTTTGCTTAGTTTCAGACTAGATGGCGTTGTGTGAAAATGGACAAATTTCATATTTCTTTAATGACAGACAATTTTTCATGCACGCGGTCTTACCCGTGTTACGTATTCGAAGCACGAATAATCAGGCACGCATATCGTCACTCGAGCGTCAAATCCTATTCATTCACAGAAAAAAATATCGTATGACTACAAGATTTAAATTTATTATTTTTTATAGAATTGTATTTCAGTCACCATTATCATCATCCTAGCCTTTTCCCAACTATGTTGGGGTCGGCTTCCAGCCTAACCGGATTCAGCTCCAGTGTTTTACAAGGAGCGACTGCCTATCTGACCTCCTCAACCCATTTACCTGGGCAACACGATACCCCTTGATTAGACTGGCTGTCAAACTTTCAAGCTTCTGACTACCTGTAACGACTGTCAAAGATTTTGGAATAACAGCCGGGACCCACAATTTAACGTGGCTTCCGAAACACGGAGGAACTCGTTATAACAAAGATGGTCTCACATCTACGGACCAACCGCGTCAAGCGTAGCTTAACCTGTGATCGATTCACTTATATGTTATAGCTTAGCCACGAGCTCCTAGTATTTTTGTCACCGCTATACCAAATGAATAATAAAAATTTACATTGAAGCTGGCAATGGTTGTAGCGGTCATAAATTGAATTCATGACCAACCTTTAGCGACGCAAGTCCGACTCAATCTTGCCCGGTTTTTCGTATTGAATAGTCAGTCGATCATATAGCGGTGATAGCTAAATCACTATCCGAAATTTTTTATATAATTCTAAGAATCGGACATCCGGTGCAAATCTACAAAATAATTGATTGTATAAACCAATTAGATTGGTTAACGTTCGCTAGGAAGTTAAACGGAAGTTACCTTCAGTAAAATTAGAATTTCTCTCGCAGTGCAACGAAGGCCAAGGCTTTAAAGGTTACTGGCCTTGGCAGACTTGCCTATGTTGGGGGTAAATGGGAAAGGGAGCGGTTGCGAGAAGCAAAAGCTTAAAGAAAGAAGAAATTCAAAGGTATTAAATAGCAGATACACATTTTTGTACCAAGTCGTTGTTCGACGCTACAAATTGTAAATGATCCCAGGCGAACCTATATCGGTGTATGAAGGATAGCAACGCATTGCCATACATCGACACAAGAACGACGGTTCAGGTTTAGTCAGTGAGAGTCTGACACTAGCCGTTTCCTCCCCTAAGGGAGAGGGGATCCATGAGGATTCCCCCAAAAAGGTTGTACATCAACCATAAGATGAGAAAAAGATATAAAAATACAAATCAATTTATTATTAACTAGCTGCTGCCCGCGACTTCGTCCGCGTGATTGTGAAGATATAAGTTAGGAATTTTTGAACGGAAGTAATAATTTTCCCTATTTTTTCCACATTGTATCTTCGCTCCTATTAGTCGCAGCGTGATGGTGTATAGCCTAAAACCTTCCTGGATGAATGGTCTATTCAACACAAACGGATTTTTTTTTATTTGAACAAGTAGTTCCTGAGATTAGCGCGTTCAAACAAACTAACTCTTCAGCTTTATATATTAGTATAGAAGTATAGATTGATAGAATACGCATTGCGCTCGCGTCTCACTTGACATGACAATTGGAATCACAATTTGACCTCTAAACTGATTTTTTGTGTGAATTCGTGTTGAAAAAAAAGTCTTTGACGCTTCAATAATTGATCCAGAAATGTCTTATTGCATTGTAGTGGTTTTTTTATAAATAAATATTCTTGTGTTTTTTAAATGATATTATAAGGCGTGTGTGTGTTATTGCTCTAAAATCTAATAATAAAATTAAGAGTCTGAGTTAAGCAACTAGTAGTAGTGTAAAAAATTTGATGGGTGACCATTTTTTGGCAATTTGTGTTTTTGCCTAATTATACAGAACCCTTTGTGTTATTTTTAATATGGCTGATATACTTACCTCATTGAAGGATCCTTCTATCAATGGATTATAGTAATTTAATAAAACACGTATTATTATAAAACTTGAGTAAGTAAACAAGTACAATTAAAATAATTGATAAAGCAATCTTTTCCTCTTCCTGCAAAGGTTTTGAAATGAGAAAAAATATGTAAACAACTACTTTTAAAAATACCGTTTCAAAAATTTAAGGCGAAGCTAGCATTCATGTTGATTTGCACGCATTCACATTAATAAAATTAAAATTGTATTTTTGTATACCAATCATTTATTTTAGGATACTTAGTATGCCCAAAAAATTGTTTTTTGTTTTAATGATTTCGTTTCTAAAGGGGAAAATAGGGATATTT
The DNA here is from genome assembly GCF_003590095.1 of Trichoplusia ni. Classification (NCBI taxonomy): domain Eukaryota; kingdom Metazoa; phylum Arthropoda; class Insecta; order Lepidoptera; family Noctuidae; genus Trichoplusia; species Trichoplusia ni. The sequence continues at coordinate 7,674,004 of NC_039488.1, read as the reverse complement.
CTCACGCACCGCTGTCTGTCAGTGTGACTGTGTCCAGGCTGTATCTCATGAACAATCAAAATCAATCAAAATCAAAAAGTTTTTATTTCAAATAGGCCGTTTCTCAGGCACTTTTAAAACGTTACATTACTGACTCTAGTTGCGCGGTTCCAAAGTGTCATTCTTATGGAGAAGAACCGGCAAGAAACTCCATGAGTTACTCTTTTCAAAATAACCGTGAGAGATAGTTATATGAAACATTATGTATCACATAATGTAAATTATGGACAAATATTATTGTTGTTTTATATCATACGATTTTTAATGGCTCAACCGTTTTAAACATAGTAGGTATTTTTGTGTATATAATATCTACCCATTACTGTCCCACTGCAGGGCAAGGGCCTCTTCTCAGAATGAGGAGGGTCATTTTTGTATATAAGCATTCTGCAATTGTGAGGAGAAATAAATAAACATAGTTATTATAACATTATTTATTGTGATTCGTAATCAAAATCGGAATCTAAAAAACTACTTCAAGAGATTCGTCACTATCACTACTATCATCTTTTACATTTATAGTAAAACTTTCCAGTTGCGTTTCAAGAATGTTATCTTTTTCAATGTAATTATTTTCGATTTTTATGACGTGTTCTATTATATTACAATTATTCCATTCTGCAACAAAAAAAATATTATAAAATTATTAAAAAAATGTTAACATCTATATTTTCGGTTCCTGAAGAAATGCGAAAATATATAAAACATTGAATACATTTTCATAGATAACGAGATAAATTCATGCAAATATGAATATGTCATAGGATTAAGCAAAGGATCAAGATAAACGTGTCGTGCTTACCAATGGCTTGCAAGATTGTAACCAAACATTGTTCTTTTACATTGAAAATCTGTTCATTGTCTTTATTTTTCACATCAAATTTATTAATCATATTGAATATTAGCTTTCTAGCCTCATTCTTAATAGGAGTCTTCATATTTAATGGTTTAAAATAATTTCGCAGCAAAAAAGTAAACACGTTTTATGCAAATGACAATTCATGTACTGACATTTGACATATATTTTGGTGTGGCCATATGAAGAATGTCTAAAAATTGTCTAGCTCATGTTTTGCGTGTCAGACTCTATAACTAATATTATAAACGCGAAAGTTTGTATGTATGGATGTTTGTTCCTCTTTCACGTAAAAACCACTGAACGGATTTAGACGAAACTTGTTACACAGATTTTACCCGTGGGATCATTTTCCGACAATTTTTTTGCAATGTCCGTCTTGTAGTTTTTTGTATAATAATGGATACGTATTTTTTAATTTGTCCCGCAACCATAAATTGACTAAATCACAGTGAATGAAACTTACGATTGAGTATAAATTTTACCATATCGTTACGTCACAAGCCCCCTCTCCTAAACGTTAAAGCAGTCAATTAATCTTTGTCAATTCTAGTTTTTCTGAAAACGGAAAAAATACGTGTCTCATACTCTTCAATTATCTAACTGAGGGGCTAATGAGATTTTTTCTTTTTATACTCAGTCATCATCCCTATTGTAGCGGGCGGGCACGCGGCAAAGGCTTGTAAATAAGAATGGCGGTTACAATCACGATTTACATTGATACCTTATAATCCAAATGTGCTTATAACTTCAAAGTAATATTTATGTATTGCTCACCTACGTACAAACTATCAAGTTTCCAAGGTAAGCAGAGAATGCGTCATATTTGTCACTGAAGTATTGTTGACACTGGATTTTTGGGGTTCCGTATATAAAGGTCAAAAACAGAAATCCATTGTTTAGGTTCCGCATGGGTGGTTGAAATTTCGTAAATGTTGTATTTTAAAAAAACGAGAAATATTTAAAAGAGAGTCCAACACAATATTAAACATTAATTTTATTCTGTTTAAATTTAAAAAACATGGTTTTTCTGTTTCTACGTTTCCATACACACAGTATATAAACTGTCTGTTGCAAGACTCTATCTCGTAAACCGTTATACCAAGAAAGTTGGAATTTAAGAAGACGATATAGGTAACTCTCTCTTTGCTACAACAACGATTAATCATATGATAATCGCGGTTAAGAAACGTTACTCCGGTCATAAATCTGCTAAAAAAAAACTTTTAACCCATTTGTGCGGAACCCCCAGCGTCTCGAGTCTGACTCATTCTTAACCGATTTTATAAATTATAGTTCTAAAACCTGAACGCAAATCCGACTCGCACTTAATCGGTTTGTATTTAATTTAATTATTTTCCGTTATATTATGAATTATTAAGTATTAATAATTTAATTAATATTTTTTTTTCAATATTGCAGGCAGGTATAGGAAAATTGCATTTTATAATAAAACTGATTGACAAAGACCTTTTCTTAAATATAAAAAGAAAAAGAAATTCTTTTTTTCAAGCCTCTAAGCAAATTAGCAATTCCAGACTCTAATTTTAAATTCGTATTACCACGATATAGCTTACTTAATCCGTGTGATATGCAGGAGTTGCAATACATTGCGTGGTCGTTTGGTGATCGTTTCAAAAGTGATTTACATTGCCAGCAATGTATTGGGTACTCTTCCGTATTCTCAATTCGTCTGTATTTTGGGATGGACTGGATGAACCTTTGTTGATTCCTTTTTTCATTTACCGTACAATAGCTGACGTTGACTGTACGGATAGCCGAGTGGTTGAGGTCACCACACCAAACCCAGTATGCGCGACGTGTCGCGGGTTCGATCCCCGCGTTTTACAAACATGTTTGTGATCCACGAATGCTTGTTCTAAGTCTGTCTATCTGTCTTTGTGTATGTGATTTGTATGTTTGTGAAACCCCCCGCGACACAAGGATTGAATTCCTTACTGCGGGATTGGCTATTAAAAAAAAACTAAGTTGTCCTATTTTACCCAATAGTTATTTATTTGAAGTCGATTGTATATTTTTGTTACTAAAACAATATTTAAAGCATTATTATTTATCAAAACATACATATAATACCTACAATTATGCCTACACTCAAATCTATTAAATTTCCTTATCAGTTGACAACCAATGATTGTCAATGACGTCGACATTAGCCGTGAATTTGACATAACTTATAATATGTCTTAATGTGACATGTTATGTTGGACTGTTTTGCATAAGTTCCGGAATTCAAACCTCAATGGATTTCATATGCATATTGCTTTGATTGCACAGATAACTGACCTGGCTATTATCAAACTTAGAAAATAGATGATTTTGATGATAAGATGTTCTTTAAATAACTTCCGTGGTAATTAATTTAATCCTTGTGTCTTGGGTTTCACAAACATTCAAGTCACATGCACAAAGACACCCAGACTCAGGACAAGCATTCGTGGATCACACAAATGCTTGTCGCAATATTGGTTTTGCTGTGACCTCAACCTTCGGCTATCTTCAAACTCAAATTAAATAAGATTTTTTTCAAATAGCGTTTAAAAAACTAATAAGTTCGTCAAAAAGTATCGTTTGTGTACCGTGCATACTTTTAATTGTTTATGTAAATAAATAGTTTAATAAATAAATGTCACTAATGTTATAAACGCGAAAGTTTACTTATATAATATAATATAATATAATATAATAAAATATAATATTGGACAACATTCACACAACGCCATCTAGTCTCAAACTAAGCAGAGCTTGTATTAAGAGTACTAGACAACTAATAAACATACTTATATATTTCTAAATACATACATAATATAGATAAATTACACCCAGACACAGTACAAATGATCATGCTCATCACACAAATATTTGTCCTGGGTGGGAATCGAACCCACGACCTCTGGTATAGCAGTCAGGGTCACTAACCACTGGTTGTTTTGCCTAATGAATTATTTCTAGTTGTATGTATTTTTAATGCCACATTATAAAAAAAATAAAAACAAAAAAAATCGTCCAAAAAGTAAAAAAAAATATTTTTTATTGTGAGTAATCACTTAGGGGTATGAAAAATAGATGTTAGTCGATTCTCAGACCTACTGAATACGCATATAAAAATTGGTAAAAATCGGTTGAGCCGTTTCGGAGGAGTACGGTAACTAACATCGTGACACGGGAATTTTATATATTAGAGACACTCAAATTACAACATTATAATTTTAACACATGGTTTAATATCCGACCTACCCTGGGGCACTTCCTGGTATATGAAATAAGTACCACAGCCATGTAATACGATACAATAATTATGTTTACCACCCACCAAATAAAATGGCAATCTATTTCCCATGGCCTTAAGTAAAAAAACCGGTCAAGTGTGAGCTAGACTCGCAATAATGGGGGTTCAGATCAAATCGGTTGGAGAAAAATTGGATGGGTGACTAATAAATTTGCCTAAGCCTAAGATAATTAAATTAGCGCTGCGAATCAGATAACATTCGAATTTATTTAGAAAATTGAAACTTCGGGCAGGATTTGAACCTGCGACTACTGTCTTAGGCTTATAATTTTATTGCATTATTAATATTAAATTGCATATATTGTTGTCACCCGAAAAAATAGTGACAGTAACATTGCTTCACCTCAATTTAAATGTTCATTATTTATTTTGTTGTTATAGTTATATTTTTAGTTCATAAAATAAAGGCCTTGGAGACAGGCGGATTTTAAGTTTTTTTCGTCATTTCATGATTATTATAATTTTATCAACAATATATTTTTTAATTGTTATGTTTGTATTTCAGACAGTCTAATATACATATGACTTTCTAATTTTTATCTAGTTAATTAAAAAACGGGTTTTCGTTTACCCGTTGATACGGTACCCCAAAAATCATGGCCAACGTGTAGGTAAATAATTTAATATTTTATTTATTAAAGTTAGTATTACATTTATTAAGGGTTCAAGGTCTTTAGTCAAGTTACACATCTCCTCGCTAACGCTGACGAATCCCTCAAATGTATTGAACTGACAAGTCAAAGTCACGTCACTTGTCGAAGAGGAATGTCATTCACATACATTTGATGTTTTCTATTCGTTTTCTATACATATGCGAAAATCAAAACCAAAAGGTTTAATTTAAAATAGGCCATTTTCCAGGCACTTTCAATATCAAATTTTAATTGACTCTAGGTGTGCGGTTCTAAAATGTCATTCTTATGGAGAAGAACCGGCAAAATACTCCATAAGTGTCTCTTTTAAAATTAAATGTAGCTAACATTAAAATTCTAATTTGGGATTTTTTATATCATATTATTTATAATTGTTACAGACTGCATCTTATTCCTAGTTTTATAACATACTAGCTTTTCCCCGCGTCGGGGTCGGTTATATCGCGTTTCCAAGAGAACTTTTCAAAAGTCCGGGATAAAAACTATCCATGTTCTTTCTCAAGGTCAACTCTATCTCTGTACCAAATTTCATTAAATTCAGTTCACTGGTTTAGACGTAAAAGAGTAACAGACAGTTCCTATTTATCATAGCGTGATGTTATATTGCCATATATATACAGACAAACTCTTCAGCTTTTACAAATATATCCTATTTTAAATTAATGGTCTATCTAAAACTAAAAGTTCTTTTCAAATCGGACCAGTAGTTCCTGAGATTAGCTTGTTCAAACAAAAAATCTTCTAAGATTTATGATATTAGTATATATTAATGTTCATGTTCGCCACATTTAGAGGTTGATGACTTTCTATACCTACCTACGTAGAATATAACTCAATCTTGTTAACCTCGATTCCTGAATTCAATTCACGTCGACCACTTTGAACTGATATGGTAAATACATTTTATTACTAGTTGTTGCACGCGGGCCAGCCCGCTACATATCGAAAATGATCCCATGGGAACGTAAAATTGGGATAAAAACTATCCTATGTGTTAATCCTGGTTATAAACCATCTGTGTACCAAGTTTCGTCTAAATCCGTTCAGTGGTTTTTGCATGAAAGAGGAACAAACATACAAACTTTCGCGTTCGTTATGTTAGTAGGATAAAAGTTTTGTATTTTGTACATATTTTTATGTTACCGTATATGGTTAACTAGCTTTTGCCCGCGACTTCGTCCCCGTGGGTAGTAGATATAAGTTATGATTTATGTCTGCCCTGTCTTTTCACATTTTAAATTGTATCTTCGCTCCTATTAGTCGCAGCGTGATGGTTTATAGCCTAAAGCCTTCCTCGATGAATGGTCTATTCAATACAAAAATAATTAACCAGTAGTTCCTGAGATTAGCGCGTTCAAACAAACAAACAAACTCTTCAGCTTCATTTATTAGTATAGAGTATAGAAGTATAGATTAATAATGATGCACTTGTTTACTCACGCGTATTTATCGGGGTAGCCCGACTAGTTTCGGACCCAACCGGAGTCCTTAATCATGAGCAGACGCGGCGGGCGAGCGAGTCGAAACAAGACTTACTATAAAAAAAACGTAACGGGTTTAATTTTAAACCCGTTTGTTTTGTCATCTATCTGTCTATCCGTCTGTCACCAAACTCAGTAATAGGGTTCCGTTATTACGCTTTGTGTACGGAACACAAACAAAATAATTGTTTTATTAAAAGATACAAAAATTATAGTGCAGTCACGCATAACGGATGCGGAAGTGCCGCCATTTTAATTTACTCTAAACTTACAGTTCCGACTAAGTTTGCGTCATAAATATAGATAATATAAGTCGTTGAAGGTTGTTTGTCTGTAATTAAATGTTGTAAATCTTATTTATTGTCTAAGAAAATAAAAACGGTCAGTTACCATTAGGATTCGAGATATTTAGAATTCCGTACAAGTAGGCTTCAAAATCACAACTTCTCAAGAAAAATGATCACTTATTATGTAACGTACAATTTACTGTCCCTAGGGTTTAAAAAAAATAAGGCTATAAAAAATAGATGTTGCCTTTTTCTCAGGGTTACCCAATATTATGCCAAATTTCATGATAATCGGACGAGCCGTTTCGGAAAAGTTCAATTTCGTACACCGTGACACGAGAATTGTATATATTACAAGATTACACTCAGACACATTTGTCCTGGGTGGGAATCGAACCCACGACCTCCGGAACAGCATCCAGGGCCACTTACTACTAGACCAACAGCGTGGTCACTAGACTAATGCTATGCAACATTTTCTAGGCGCTCAGTAAGATTTAATAAGATTGTGATATCGATCGATTTCAATGTAACGGACATTAAAATCGATCGATTAACAAGACAAACAAATCTGTAGACTAATTCTCACATTATGGCGGGAACCGGAAACAGAACAGTTTATTTTTAATGTATTAATTAAACAAATAAATGCACAATACACAATGTAGTGTCCTAGTAGTTCAGTGGTTAGATTATTGGTAGCGAATAAAGGGTTAGTGTGTTCGAAGCCTATTCATTGTGAGAATAATATTGACCAGTCGTTTTTTTTTTGATCTTATGAGGTCACTGAACGCGGGTACACATTTATCATGACGTTCAAAATGATCCGAAGTCCTTTACTTCAATATGACCGCACGTTCCTGTTTCATCCGGTTTTTAAATATATGTTTTGTCAATGTACCTATAGTTTATAAACAAATCATTATTTTTTTTATAATTCTAACGTTTTTATAAACTCACTTTCATGCTTGTTTGTTTGTCGTTCCGATTGAATTTTTGAAACTCAATTTTATGGCACTCCCCGATAAGCTAGCAGGCTGAAATTTTCAGGGTAGCTTCAAACCCGATGACAATGCAATTGACAACTATAAAAACTGTCAAAAATTGATAAAATTTGTCATTTAAAAACGTGGGTATTTAGACTAATTATATTTTGTAAATCTATTAATTAAAGGAAATTATTTGACTTCATTGCGTGTAGCGGTTACACGCACAACCTTTTTTAGTCAAATACTCTATTTCCGTTAGAGCATTCAAATTCAGCGCTCAGGAAAAAATTACAGACCTCTGAAAAACAAGCGTATATGTAAATACATTTTGAAATACAACAACAAACCTGCTTATCCCATAATGGTGGTATGACGGCGTGAGAAAGTGAATTGTTTGATATTATCCCATGTTTGTGTCACCAGAAATGTTATGCTAACCCGATACGGAGTTATAGAGAGCAAAGGCGGTGTTCATAGTACATGCGAAGAATTTAAATGCTGTGACCCATTTTCCCACGTTTTTTTACGCACGTTTCTTGTTTTTCGTTCCGTTGCGATCGATTTTTGCAACTCAATTTTGATGCACTTCCCGATAAGCTAGCAGACTGAAAATTCCTGGGTAGCTACAAACCCGAGAGCAGTGGAATTTACAACTGCAAAAAAAAAATCGACAAAATTTGACATTTAAAACGTAGATATTTAGATGTTTTTAATCTATTAATTTTATACTATTACTTTGCTTGTTTGTCGTTCCGGTTGGATTTTTCTAACTCAATTTTGAGGCACTTCCCGATAAGCTAGCAGGGTGACATTTTCAGGGTAGCTTCAAAACCGATGGCAGTGCAGCAATAAAAACGCCGGTAACGATAGAAAAACGGTGTAGTCGGTAGAAATGTTTAATTGAGGTTGCGTTTATTAGAGGTCGTGATTTTATTTTTCTGATGTGCAGTATGGGGTACAGCGTTAAAGCTAAAACCAAGTATGTAGGGTTGGCTGGAAAATAGTGCCTGTTGAAACGGTTTTTGCGATATATCTCTTAAACTATTTACCTGATCAAAAAAATATTTCCAAATATTTTTTTTTATTTTTTTTTTAAATTCTCTGCAACTTTGGTTCATTAACTTTTTGTCGTAGCGCTTTAAAATAAAAAAGTTACAAGCGATAATGTTCAAAAATTTGACTGCTTTGATCCAAAGGACTTCTTTAAGTTTTTGTTAATTTCATCCAATTAATTCCATCCAATTATTTTTACCACGAAAAATTTATGACTTCAAGTTAGACCTAATAAATGCAGGTCATGTCAAAAGTTACAGTTAGTGTGTACATAGCTTTACTGTAAACATTAACTGATTTCAGCGTTTACCAGTGGATAAACCAAACCACAGTTTAAATCAGGTTATCATAGCAACAAACCGCATTTAACTTAACCTATGGACTTAATCTTAAAGTTAAAATAAAAATAAACTTGAATTAGAACGGAAATAGTTAAAAAATAGTTTTAAGCTGTCGATACGCGAGCGAAATGGTTTCTATTTTTTAAGTTTTGTTTTGGTTTTTATAATTATTAGTAATAATGATTAATCATTATTATGTGTTGATATTAGTATTATTAAATTTAGATTATATTTGTACTGTTAAAAGTAAAATTGAGTGCGGTTATAAGGTGAGTGATGACGTTATTTTTTTGTATAATATTCTTCTTTAAAAAAAAATGTCTAAGATATGACATTTCCAACATCTTTTAGAACTAAACAAAAAAGCAAAAATTTCGTTACCTTTTTTAACGTTTTTTTTCTTTACAATATCGACTCTAATAATAGTGAATTCAGGGATATCCAAACTTGCCAATACGTTGCAGATTACAGAAATGCTTTTACGACTCGGGTATCGAACCCACGACCAATGGTCGTCGCCGTAGAGAAATAGCTCTTAAAACAATTTCTGAAATTCAAAAAACAATTCCTAATTTTAAATTTCTTTATCGACAGTCTCCGTTTTGGATGTGTTCTTAATTTCATTCCTTACCTCGATGCTTCATTAAGATTTGAAAAAGCATCAAAACAATTTTATCTGTGAGAGTCAAGTTTTCCGCGAACAGAATCCCAAATCGTCTATATCCTGCAAAAAAGCCCCTTAAACGATGTTTCAAGTGAGTGCGTCTTCATATTTTTCAAAAAACTGAATGCTACAATGCTACAAAACAATACAACACAATTTCCTCGTCTCCAATAAGCAGACAAGCGTTTGTGTGATCCACAATTACTTGTTCTAAAAGGTTTCTTTGTGCATGTGAGTTGTATGTTTGTGAAAGCCCCCTTGAAACAAGGATTAAATTCCTTAGTGCGGAAAAAGAAAGTTTAAAAATTATTCCTTCTCTTTCAGCAATGTCCACAAACAAGAGATGGAGCGTTGAATGTTCATTTGATACCACACTCACATATGGACGCCGGATGGGTCAAGACTTTCGACGAATATTATTATGGCAGTAAGTTACGAGTAATACAGTTTATATCTATACCAATATTGGGCAAGAAAAAATCATATACGATATACCTATACCTTCATCCGTAAGGTAAATCTATATCCATACTAATATATAAAGCTGAAGAGTTTGTTTCAAAGCGCTAGTTTCAGGAACTAATGGTTGAAATTGAAAAAATATTTTTGCATTGAATAGACCAATCATCGAGGAAGGTTTTAGGCTATATATCATCACGCTGTAACTAATAGGAGCGAAGATGGAAAATGTGGAAAAAACAATGAAACTTTTTGAACTTCGAGGGTTGCCGTTCAAAAATTCCTATCTTATATCTTCTACACGCGGACGAAGTCAGGGGCAACAGCTAGTAGTTAAATATATCGGATATGTATTTTTATACACGTGGGGGTTGGCTGGAATCTAGAACAAAATGGACTTTTTGTCTTAAAACTCTGTCAATATTTCTCCATTGTTGCTATGTACATAATATTATTTACTTACCTTTCAGCTAAAACAACAGTCAGTACTGCAAATGTCCAACTGATATACCACTCTGTACTCTCCGAACTCCTGCACGACAAGAGGAGAAAGTAAGATCCTTTTAATTGATAGTAACTATCGTGAGAATGATTCATTATTAAAAGATGCAACGGTTTACTCACGCGTATTTACCGGGATCGCAAGACTAGCTTCGGATCCAACCGGAGTCCTTAATCATGAGCTGACGCGGTAGGGGGCGAGTCATTTAATCAGTCTTTTAACTAACTTTTAAGTAGATAAAGTAGTCGCAAACGTTAAGTATTAAACGTGATTAGATGCAGTAGGTAAATTTAAACTTGCGGTCAGTGAACTCGCGAGCTTAATCTGTGAAGCGACTGGTGCGTAGGAGTCGTAGTTTCGAGTGCTGTTTGAGGTGCAATTTTTTTCTATTGCATTATGATAAATATAATGATGTATGTTTTTATTATATTATCATATAATATGCACCATGGGGCTTGTGGCGCCGTTTCCTCTTCACAGCTAGAGCACTTAGGGAGCGGTGAAGGGTGGGCGATATAGGGTCCTGATTGCATACAAAATCATTCTTTCTGATTGTATGGGCCATCCTTATAAAGCCAATCATCGCTATTAGTCGTTGACTGTGTGACTGGCATCACTCCAGATTCACGTTCTCGGAGACGGCATACTTCTGGCGCTGGTGGAAGGAGCAGCGCCCCACCACAAGGGCCACCTTCAGGGCCCTGGTGCAGGAGGGCCGCGTCGAGTTCGCTGGAGGCGGCTGGGTCCATAATGACGAGGCTACCCCTGACTACCTGCATATAATTGACCAGTACACTTGGGGATTGAGGTAAGAATCCAAAATGTCTATGACTACATCAGATTGCAACTTCAGAGAAGCTTGAAAGTCTGACAATCTAAGGGGTATAGTGGCCAGGTAACTGGGTTGAGGAGGTCAGATAGGCAGTCGCTCCTTGTAAAACACTGGTACCTACTTAGCTGCATCCGGTTAGACTGGAAGCCGACCTCACGATAGTTGGGAAAAGGCTAGGCCGATGATGATGATGATTTACTTTCTCAAAATGATCAAGAAATAAAAGTTTTAGAGGTTAATGTTTAATTATTTTCCAGAAAACTGAACGATACACTAGGTCCCTGTGGGAAACCTAAAGCTGCCTGGCAGATAGACACCTACGGGCATACAAGGGAACAAGTATCTTTGCTGGCTCAAATGGGATTTGATGGATTATTTATAGGTAAGTACCAGTTCTTGTTTTCTTAGAACATAGGAAGATGCTTTGAATTTCCTGTTTGAAGTCAGATTTTATTGGAAATCGATGGTACAAACAATGGATAATAGCTGAATATTATGTAATATGAGTGAAATAAAGACTGAATTGAATAGGGGTGATGACTGGGTATAAAAAGAAAAAATCTCATTAGTCCCTCAGTTAGATAATTGAAAAGTATGAGACACGTACTTTTTCCTTTTTCAGAAAAACTAGAATTGACAAAGATTAACTGCTTTAAAGTTTAGGAGAGGGGTTGTGACGTTGTGACGTAACGATAGAGTAAAATTTATACTCAATCGTGACGTCACGCCTAAGTTTCATTCACTGTAATTTGGTCAATTTATGTTTGCGGGACAAACTAAAAAATACGTATCCATTATTATTCAAAAAACTACAAGACGGACACTGCAAAAAAAATTGTCATCATCCCTATTGAATTGAAATAAACATCTACTGCTCCAAAAATGACGATTTTTATAGGGTGTTTATTTAACGAGAACTACTTGTCCTTTGGCAGCTATTTCAACAGAATCATCATCGGTGCATCCAGTTCGAAGTTTTGAGGGGACACTCATAAGAAACCGAAATACAAAAGAATTGAAAACCTCGGTTGAAAATAAAAAAATACTACAACAAATTATTGTCCTATTATTACGAAATAAAAAACAACTCTTTTAGTGATTTTTGTTTTAATTGCTCTTGTATTCACAGGTCGAGTGGACCATAAAGAGAGGGAATCCATGATAGAAGAGGACAGAATGGAATTCATGTGGAGAGGAAGTGATGTACTAGGTCTGTATGTATAGGTGTCAATAAATTGACTGCTCTAATAACAGAGTGGTTGAGATCACCACGCCAAACCCATTGTGCACGACGCGCCGCGTTATCGATCCCCGTGTAGGACGAGCATTTGTGTGATCAACGAAAGCTTGTCCTGAGTCTGGGTGTCTTTGAGCATGTGACTTGAATCTTTGTACGTTGAGATCTAAACAAACAGCACGCAAATTCAATGTGTTCGAACATTCTACATCGCAACTAGAGTTATCTCTTTTTCAAGCAAATGAAAAACATCTTTTTTTTCGAATGTTTCCAGGCAAAATGTCCGATATCATGACCCACACTCTTTTCAACCTATACAACGCTCCCGACGGGTTTTGCTTCGATTTCCTCTGTAACGACGAACCAATTATTGACGATCCGGATAATAAAGTGTACAATGCTGATAGGAGGGTAAGTGTCTACTCAATTTAACTAAGTATAATAATATATATTTTTTGATAGTGACTGTCGTGAGAATGTTTCATTATTAAACGATGTAACGGTGTAACGGTTCGACTCGCGATCCCGCCACGTCTGCTCATAATTAAGGACTCTGGTTGGGTCCGAAACTAGTTGGACTACCCTGATAAATAGGCGTGAGTAAACCGTTACATCATTTAATATTGTAAACGGAATTACAGCATGCTGCTGGAAAGTTTGTTGCGCCGTTTCTTCTCTCACAGCAAAAGCACTTAGGAAGCGGTGAAGGGTGGGCGAAACTGGGTGCCGTCCAATGTAATTTGACCTTCAAAAAGTGCTACTCAGTAGCTTAATTTGAATAAACAACTTTTGATTAAGTTACGATGTATAAGCGGGGTTAGACTACCACTAATTTTGATGGTATCTAGACTGAGGTCTCTAAGTCCTGGACAGCAGGGTTTCTGCAATCTGATTATAGGACCCTGGACGGAGGCCGCATTTTTGCAGCGGGTATGGTCCCAGTACAAGGCGGAAAGGCCCAAGCGATGCTAAGTTGTAATATTAATTACAATTATAAATAGTTTGTCCCATTTCTTACCAGGTAAACGACTTTATATCTCAAATTGAGAGGCAGGCAAAATACTATGATCATGACAACATTATGGTGACAATGGGTGGAGACTTCACCTACCAGAGCGCTGCAAACTGGTTTATGAACATGGATAAATTGATCAAGTAAGTGGTTTCTTAGGTTAAATGTTAGACATTAATAAATGTGGCCGTTTGACATATTTTCTATAAAAATCTGTCAAAACGATATTTGTCAGAAATTGAAAAATCGGCCCTTAATCTAGAATATAAATTTCTCGTTATACATTTAAATGACCCATCATCTGTTTTCAGTCACGTGACCACGCATCCTGCCAACTTGTCAGACATCAATATATTCTATTCGACGCCATCTTGTTATTTAAAAGCCATATATTTATATGGAAGGAGGGACAAAGCTGTTTACACTGAAAAGGTATTGCTATTGGAACTATTAATTATTTTAAATCGATTGAAAGATAAAGAATGTCATTATGGGTTTGTAAATATATATCTTTTAGAAGAACTTAAGGTATTTATTACTTGAAGACCTAAAACATTCTGTCTGCATGTTCTGGGTAGCCTCTAAAACTACTGAAACGCTTTTGATAACATTTTACTGCGAAAGACAACTTCGAGGAATCGAGAATCGAACTACGAGGAGTTAGCTATCTTGACGCAAATACCAAAAAAATTTTGACAAGAAAATTATTTTTTCGAACTTTAATCAATCTCTAATTAGTACCGTAGTCTAGTACCGTAGAAAAAACATTAGAACAGGGTTCCCTTAATTTAATTATTCCCTTTACCGTGATATCTAAAAGTAATTAATTACGTTAACGTTTCCAGGGAGACCAGTTACCGTATGGAAGTGATGCCTTAACATATTGGACAGGATACTACACGTCTAGGCCCAGTCTGAAATATTTCTCCAGGAGAGCCCACGTGTTCTTACAAGTGAGTATTCTTAGCCGAAATAAAAGTTCAACTGCACTGATGGAAGAGTCAGAGTTCTTTGGTCACCGGGTAGAAGATGTCATAAGGGTTATCCAAGGAGAGCTTCGCTGTAAGGCTGTACTGTCACCCGGCTGTATCTTACGGTTGCCGCTATGACAACAAGTAATCTTCTTCTTCTTCTTCTTTCTGATATGTAAAAATGAATTGCTGTTCGTTAGTCTCGCTAAAACTCGAGAACGGTTAAACCGAGCTTATTGTAGTTTAGAAATATTCATAGCAGTCCAGGGAAGGTTTGACCGGTTAGAAAATATGGAAAAATGCGAAAGAAAAATGGTGATGATATTTCTGAAGGAGAAAACTGAAAAATGTTACGATCGGGTACGACGCGACACACGCAATTTCATCACGGCTGCCCAAAAAACTTTTATGTTTTTCAGGTTGTGAAACAGTTGACTGTGATCGCTCGGTTGGGAGACTCCTATGAACTGCACCTCCTCAGACATGCCGTCAGCTTGGTACTACACCATGACGCAATAACAGGTGAACCGATTGTAACCTTAGATACTGTAAAATTTTCATTCTCTCCTTTACAAAGACCTCAGAGAATCCTTCTTTATTTCACAGGGACTAGCCAACAGCATGTCACCAACGATTTCATAAGAATATTGAGTGAAGCCATCGACTCTTGCACAAAGAAAGTGTCGAATTTGCTCAGGTAACAAAATATTCTTAGGTAAATGATATACAATATTCTGTAAACCAATCTCCAATCTGGTAATGTAACAAACCAACAAAAAACAGTGTTTTTGACCTCTTCTTTAGATATTTTTTGGAAAAGAACGATTTATCCTACTTATATTATAAACGCGAAAGTTTTTATGTATGGATGTTTGTTCCTCTTTCACGCAAAAACCTCTGAACGGATTTAGACGAAACTTGGTACACAGATAGTTTATAACCTCAGGATAGTTTTTATCAAAATTGTATCCTTCCGTTTGATCATTTTCGACGGATTAATTTGATTGATCATTTTTTTATTTTCTTGGGAAACACCAAGTGAGAACTAGTAGTAAGACATTTGAAGTTCAAATATTTCTCGTTTAATCGCATCTTCGTGTTAAAAATGTATCTTCTCTTTCTCCAGTTACCTGACTCCAACGTGGGGTGGAAGTCGAAGAACTAAGAACAACCAGCAATTTGTAATCTGTCATCAGCTGAACATGAGCCAGTGCAGGGTAAGACGGTATTCTTTTTAACTGTCATCAGCCTTCAGAGCTTCAAAAAACTTAGCAGCCTAATTTGAATAAATGGCTTTTGATCTTCGACTTTAGTCTTCTTCCGCTCTAAGGAATATTTCGCCTTTATTAATTTATAATCGTTTTATCACGGGGTTTTCACCACATACCTCTACAAATCACGTACACAAAGACACCCCGACACAAAACAAGTAAGATCACAAAAATGCTTGTCTACCCGGGGATCGAACCCGAAACACGACGCGCACAGTGGCATTTTTAAGGTAGCTTCAACCACTCAGCCATCTATTCAATTTTGAACTTCTGTTGTTGATCATCTACTTCTTTCTTTTTACTGTAGCAGATCCATACGATTCCTCATTTGAATCTATTTTTTTCTCCAGTTCACCGAGAACCAGGAGTCCATGCTGCTGCTGGTCTACAACCCTCTCAGCGTAAAGACCTATCATCACGTGCGTTTACCGGCCATAGCTCTGCATTACTCCATCAGGGACTTTAATGGTATGAGTTTGAAGTTATGTAAGACTGCTTATAAAAACTTAACCATGTAGTGTACTCCCATTTAAGGTAAAAAAAGGTTATCATCTTCTTCTTCTTTTTTACATATAAAAATGAATTGCTGTTCGTTAGTCTCGCTAAAACTCGAGAACGGAACTGATTTAGCTTAAATTGGTCTTGAAATATTCGTGAATGTCCAGGGAAGGCTTAAACGGTCAGAAAAAAATAATCGTTTTTTTCCGCATCTTCATCATCGACTATTACGTAGTTTGCCCGTAATATAAATTTTAAGATCAAAATTAAAGTTGCTAAAGCACTTCTGTTATGGAATTCAGATACAACGAAGGTTCCACAAACACCCAGACCCGAGACAATGCAGAATGTGAATTTTTACCAAATTGGTAAAAAATCCATAACACAAGTGCTTTAGAAACTTACTTTGGGTTCAGAACAATGTATGTGATGTTGTCCGCATTTATTTATTTTTTATTGCCTATCTTAGTAACATAATGTTTATGGCAATGCAACACCAATCCTGCCTCTTAATCTCCTTAGATGAGGAGGTGGAATACCAGCTGGTGCCGCTACCAGCAGCCATCATCAACTTGCCCGGGAGATCCTCCACAGCCATTCAGGAGCTGTGCTTCGAAGCGGAGAACATTCCACCTTTAGGATTCACAGCATATTACATCGCACCCGTCAGAGACCAACTGGTAAGGATCTAGGGGTCACCTGCATGAAGAGTTGAGGATATGGAAGCCGTATGAGGTTAGGTACAGGGTTTGGGTGAAATTGTTGTGTAATGTTGTGTCGCGGGGGTTTCACAAACATTCAAGTCACATGCATAAGGACACCCAGACTCGGGACATGTGATCACACAAATGCTTGTGTGGTTTGATCGAAGTCGCGACACGTCACGAACCATGGGTTTGGCGTGGTGACCTCAACCACTCCGCTAACCGAATTAAAGAGCTCTTCAAAAGAAATCTGGCCTCGTCGTTCATTAATTTTAATTAATTAATAATAAAATAGGTAAATTTATAACTAAGACAGAAGTCTCACTATTATGGCCAATTTGCCTTGGTTCCAGTCCACTTGACAGCATAATAACAATCCAATGACAGGGCAACGTAGCTTTCGAACGGATGAAACAATTTTTGTTTCACGAAAATCGGTTTCATATGACTCCCAGAAATTGGCGATGGATGGGGTATGTATACATATATGGGCTATATTTGTCTCAAATACAAACATGTAGTCGCGAAACCCAAATCAAAGCCCATTTTGTCGCATTTCCTGTTGTTTATGCTGGTTTTTTAATAATTAAATTGTCCTAAGTATATTTTTAATGTGACTTTATTCGTTTCAAGGAGGAGAATGAATTTGCGAAGAAATTCTCAAAATCCAGTCCAGGGAAAGTAGAGCAAGCTGAACAGGAGATTATACCATTCATCTCAAATGAGGTAAGCCTGTCAAAATGAGTATTTGATAGTAAATAATATTAAGAAGTAAGACTGCCTGAAGAATCGGAAACGTTTATTTTATCTTATCGCGTAAACGAAAAATGATTTTTAAGTATATGTACAGAAGATAAAATCTTGTGTGACGCCACTTATCAGTACGTTTTACCGACAAGTGATGCTATTAGCCTCGCTTTTATATGATGCGTTGTAGCCTCGTTATTTTCAAAATAAGTTAAACAACTATTTACCAAATAAGCTAGCCTTTTAGTTACGTAAACTCACCCACACAAGCAATATTAAAAAAACATAATAAGTTTTAAATTACGTTACATATTCAATTAAATTACAAAACAATGCAACAACAACTACGAAAGTAGAAGTAAAGAACGTTGTTTGCCAGATTTTTGGTTTATCCTGAGTTAAAAATGGATAGTCTACACCACAAGTCAGTGTTTAGCCATCAATCCTCCTATTTTCCCACGTTTTTATAAACTCACTTTCTGGTTTATTTGTTTGTTGTTCCGGTTGGATTTTTTGTAACTCAATTTTGAGGCACTTCCCGATAAGCTAGCAGGCTGAAATGTTCAGGGTAGCTTCAAACCCGATGACTGCAATTTACAATTATAAAAACGGCTGGTCCGATTTTGGTAAAATTTTAGTGGAGTGATATTAAGAAACGTTGGATTTAGTTTTTTTTTACAATATTAATTTTTCAGTACATCAAAGTCACAGTGGATAAGGCGTCAGGTCTTCTGGAGTCCATCCAGCACGTGGATGGAGTGAGGGTGGATGTGACACAGAACTTCTTCTATTACGCCCAAGGTCAGCAGACGCTGCAATCAGGAGCTTACAGCTTCAGACCTGATCGTCAAAGACCTACACCGGTAAGGATACTATACTTAGTATAGTTACCGGCACGGATCTTGAGCGCTGACCTTCATCTGCGCAGAAGTGATTGTTTGTGTCCCTTTTGTGGTATGAAGTGAGGCGCGGGGTGGATTCCGGTGCAGTGAGTGTCCCGCAGCGCATCGCGTCATAGCAGACATGAGGGATGAGGTGAAATTCGTTCTGTGCTGCAGTTGCATGCACCTCAAGACGGCTCAAGATTGGCGTTTTATTTTGTCATGAGTGTACGATGCGCAAAGTGATCTTACTCTCCCACCGAGCGCTCAAGAACCGTGCCGGTAACTATAAAACATGATATCCATGAGCTCGTCTCTAAGCTATAATAGATAACTGCATAAGTGGATCGATCATAGGTTAAGCTACGCTTGACGCGGTTGGTCCGTAGATGGGTGCACATCTTTATCAAAATGAGTTCCTCCGTGGTTCGGAAGGCACGTTAAATTGTGGGTGCCGGCTCTTATTCATACATCTTCAACAGTCGTTACAGGTAGTCAGAAGCTAGAGTCTGACAACCAGTCTAACCAAGGGGTATCATGTTGCCCAGGTAATTGGGTTGAGGTGGTCATAATATAGGCAGTCGCTATTTGTAGAACAGTGTTATTTAGCTGAAACCGGTTAGACTGGAAGCCGACCCCAACATAGTTGAGAAAAAGCTAGGATGATGATGATCTTAAATATCTTCTCAGGTAACAGATAAGGTCACCTACAACACCATCCGAGGGTCTCTTGTCAAGGAGATCCGTCAAAGGTTCACAGACTGGATCACTCAGATCATAAGGCTGTACCGTGGTGAGGAATATGTAGAGCTGGAATGGATTATCGGCCCTGTTCCTATCGGGTGAGAGTTCAATTTAGATTGGCTTATTGGTCTAATGGTAAAGACTGGTATACCAGAGGTCGTGAGATTGATTCTCACCCAGTACAAGAGTTTGTGTGATGAACATGTTCATTTGTTCTGTGTCTAGGTGTAGTGAATAATCTAATATACCACAACTTGCACACAACGCCATCTAGTCTCAAACTAAGCAAAGCTTGTATTATGAGTACTAGAAAACTTATGAAAAACCTTTTATACTTATAAATACAAACATGATATAGACCCTTACAAAGAAAAAATGATCGTGCTCATCACACAAACATTTTTCCCGGATGGGTATAGAACCCACGACCGATTATAGCAGTCAAGACCATTAACCACTAGACCAACAGACCAGTCTTGGTAAAGAATGGTTCTTACTTCTATCTTTTTCCTATGTATGAGTACTGGTGATCATTCTGTCTCCAGAACTGACCTTGGCAAGGAGGTGGTCAGCATCTTCAACACAAACGTAACCAGTAACGGCGAGTTCTTCACCGACTCCAACTCCAGGCAGATGATGAGGAGGACCTGCTGGAATGAGTCTGCTAGTAAGTACATTTATAGTAAAGTATATGGTATTTATGGTAAAGTATAGTTCAATTACTAGGTCAAAATCAAACAGTATCTAATTTTATTATGTTTGTTACTAAGGAGTCGTATGGAATTAACCCAGCATTGGGTTAATTTCCTGCTCCAAATATTTCTACGATTCCCTATCCCAAGCAAGCTTAAATCACCCCTAACAGTGCGTAATCATTCTTTTTTTATTATTGCTAACTTATGGTATGCCACAGCTTGGCAAAAAGCTGTGCCCAAATCCTATCAAGATTTCTTATTCCACTCCAGTTGAAACCAAAATAATATAATACAATAGATATTTCTGTTTAGGAATTAGCTTAGCTTAGCCTTATAAATAAGAATTCAGACAAGTGGAAATGTATAGGGATATAGTCCTAACGGTGGGACATTTCAAGGTTAATATTTAAACCATTAAACCTTCTCTTCCAGGTCAACAGCAGAAGAAGCCGATAGCAGCTTGCTACTACCCCGTGGCCTCTCGGATATGCATACATTCACTCAACTCCAGCGTCGAGATGTGTGTCCTCACGGACAGGACTCAAGGAGGCACGTCATACAACGATGGAGAAATTGAACTTATGGTAAGATGTCATAAGCTAATATTATGGACTGCACTAAAAAAACGTCTACCGTAGCAAGTTATTTAATCACATGTAGTTTTTCGAATGCCGGGGCAGCAGGATTGTCTGAAAAGGTTACCGTGGCCCCAGTACACGAAGGGCAAAGAAAGGAACATGGGTGGGTTTAGTCAGTAGAAGTCTGACACTCTCTTCCACTCGATCCAAAGCTTTTTTACTGCACGAATAGCTGAGCGGTTGAGGTCACCAAGCCAAACCCTAAGCGCGCGTCGTATCGCGGGTTCTATCCCCGCGTAGGACAAGTATTCGCGTGATCCACGAATGCTTGTTCTGAGTCTGGGTGTCATTGTGCATGTGATTTGTATGTTTGTGAAACCCCCCGCGACACCAGGATTAAATTCCTTGGTGTGGGGGTCGTTTTTATAAAAAAAAAAGCGGAAGGAGTCATTTGATGACTTCCTAACCAAAAACAAGACGAAGGCTTAAAAGATCTAGCAATCGCAAACTGCATCGTAAAATTTCAGGTTCACAGAAGACTTTTAACGGACGATGGCTTCGGTCTTGAAGAGACTCTCAACGAGGAGGCATATGGTGTTGGACTGGTGATAAAAGGGAAACATCGGATTTTGTTCGGGAATTATAGACAAGAAGGCAAGTATTTTCCCACGTATTAATACACTCACTTTCTTGTTTTTTTGCCCTTCCGGTTGGATTTGCAACTCACATTTTCAGGGTACAGTGGATTTCAGGGTCTGGGATTCTATGACAACCTAGATGTTATAGATTTTTGCTACTTATGTAATATTTAGAATTACTTTTATTTTTTTTCATGGAAATAAACCGTATTTTTTCCATACAGAGTTAGTAAAAAATGATAGTTACCCATCACACTTTCCTTTCCCGTCAATACATTTTTTGTATTCATTTAAAAAACATCGTTATTCTGTTACAGTGGACGATCAAACGTTTTCCGAGAGAATGTCTCTTTTCTCGCGACGCTGGCAGTACGAACCCTGGTTGTTCTTGACCTCTGGGGAGAAGCTGAACAGGAGAAAGTGGCAGAATGTTAGGAATAAGAGAGTGAGTTGCATATGACCTTATTATAAGTCCAAGGTACGCTGCACGGATAGCCGAGTGGAAGAGGTCATCACGCCAATGCTAAAAGAGCCCCGCGTAGAACAAGCATTTGTGTAATCTACGAAAGCTTATCCTGAGTCTGGGTGGCTTTGTGCATGTGACTTGAAGGTTTGTGAAACTAACTTGACACAAGGATTCAATTCCTTAGTGCGGAAGTCGTTTAAAAAATACTCTGTATATTCCCCTCCGCTAAACTCCTCATCAAGAAAAGCAACTGTAACTCTAGTTTACTACCTAGATATGAACATTAACCAACACACTTATGGCTAGTCAGCTAAAAAGAAACACACTCAACTACTATCGGCTTAAAATCAATGCATCAAATCTTCACCCACCTTTGAAAGAGCACATGTCCAGCAGTGATGATGGTGATGACTAACAAATCAATTTTTCAGTATTCGGTATTGAAGTTGCACGGTCTGCCACGCCACATCCACGTGCTGACCTTGGAGCCGTGGAAGGCGGGGACAGTACTCCTCAGGCTAGAGAATACCCTGGAAAACCCAGTCAGAGGTAAGTTATAAATAGAAGTTTAAATAAATTCAAGACACATTTGAAAATCCACTCCTCAAAATCAAATGATTTATTTAAAATAAGGCATTTTCCAAGCATTTCTAATACGTTATAAAAATAACTTATAATGTGCCTGTACAATATAATATGCTGTCGAGTTTAGAATAGTTTCAAATAAACTATTAGACAAGTTATCATGGAATAAAGATTTAGTGAAGAATTTGGATGAAGCATTCTTAGCTCAGTCGAGAAGTTGAAGCTGAAAAATAATAGTTTATTGATTATTAACCTTTCATGTAAATTTCAGAACGATTCAAAACAGACAAAAGCGAGACCCCTGATGACTACAACACCAAACCCACACACATAACAGTAGAGCTGAAAAAGATCTTCCTTCAGATGAATATCAAGATGGTTCGGGAAACCACGCTAGCAGCCAACCAGTGGCTGGATGACGCCAGGCAGATGGACTGGAGTACCAGGTATTATCATCATTATCCTAGCCCTTTCCCAACTATGTTGGGGTCGTCTTCCAGTCTAACCGGATTCAGCTAAGTACCAGTGTTTTTCAAGGAGCGACTGCCTATCTGACCTCCTCAACCCAGTTACCTGGGCAACACGAAACCCCTTCATCAAAATCAGGTCTAGTTACCAAAGAACGTATATCATCGAAATCCTTCACCCAAAAGTAAACCTTAGCTAAATACGTAAATGGGTTTAAAATCGCTTGAACGCGGCAACCGGTCGCCAGTAACGAAAGAAAGATTTTACAACGGCTGAGGCACTCGTTCCTAAGCTACACTGTAAAAGTGGATCGACCTTAGGTTAAGCGATTCATATGGTCGGTCCGTTGATGGGTGACCGTCTAATTAGTCGTCATAACGAGTTCTTCCGTGTATCAGGAGCCAGTGAAATTGGCTGTTAATAACACAGCTTTAACATTCGTTAGTCTTATGACTGGACTCCTTAGACTACTGACTACTACGGAGTGGACTACTTTTCTAGCATAAGCTAGAAAAGTCAGACAACCAGTCTAAGGAGTATCGTGTTGTGCCCAGGTAACTGGATGAGGAGGTCAGACAGGCAGTCTTTCCTTGTAAAACACTGTTACTTAGCTGAGTCCGGTCAGACTGGAAGGTGGCCCCAACATAGTTGAGAAAAGGCTAGGACGATGATAAATATAATTTGGCTAAAAGGTCAGGGGCCACCCGCCACGTCCCATGCCTCCTTCAAGAATCTTCCTCTAGAAGCTGGTATGCCACCAGAACTGGTACTAATAAATGTCTCTTATACCCTCAGATACGTGTACAGCGGTGCTGATGATGGTATCCTGCCGGAAGACGCAGAGGAAACTGAAGATAAGCCAACGAAACCAGCAGATGCTAAGGATTCAAGTAATACTGCACTATCTGAAAACCGATGTTCTTTTTTCTTTAAAACGTCCGCATTGAGGAGTTTGATGTGTCGCGAGGGGTTTCACAACCATTCAAGACACATACACAAAGATACCCAGATTCAGGACAAGCATTCGTGGATCAAATAAATGCTCGTCCTACGCGGGGATCGAAGCCGCGACATATCGCGCACAGTGGGTTTAGCGTGGTGACCTTCTCAAGCACCCGGATTTCCGTGCAGTCGTCGTTAATTCTTAATTTCAGTACGAACGTCAACGTGCCATAGTGTTCATAGTTTGTCGAGCCATTTGATCTTTGCAGTTAGAATTCTCAGGAAACTGAGAAGGGCGCGTCAGGATAGCCGAGTGGTTGAGGTCACCACGCCAATCCCACTGAGCGCGTGTCGCAGGTTCAATCCCCGCGTAAGACAAGCATTTATGAGATCCAAGAATGCTTGTCGTGAGTCTGGGTGCCTTTGTGCATGTGACTTAAATGTTTGTGAAACCACCCGCGATACAAGGATTAAATTCCTTAATGTGGGAATTATTTTTCAAGAAATTCAAGAAGTACTACCGACTGAGCTGTTTGTCTAGTGGCAATGGAGTTGTGGGTTCGATTCCTAACCAGGGCAAATGTTTGTTGGTACGGCCATTTGTTCAGTGTCTGGGTGTGTATGTATTTAGAAGTTTATTAGTATGTTAATCAGTTGTGTAATACTCATGCTTCAAGCTTTGCTTATTTTGAGACTAGATGTCATTGTCGCGATGATACCCCAATTTGGATACTTAAATGACTTTAAGATTTAATTCATCTTTGTAAAGTTTTTTTGATTCTTAATATTTATACCCAGCCATCATCCCTGTTAACACTTGATACCTTCTAGCCCACTATTCGGAAGAAGACCAAGAGTTCTCCAGAAAGAAGTACTACCGCCGTCCAAAGTTCGCCACTGACAAAAGTCGATCTAAAGTCAAAATGCCCGTCTACGCGGACTATGATAGGAAGAAGCGAGCTGTCAACGTCACAGGGAATGTCATGGAGAATATTATCAATGACACTTTTATGGAGGAAATTAGGTATAATGAGACGACGGAGATACCTTTGAATGAGACCACATTGGAAACGACCACGAGGTTCGACGGAAATGATACGACGAAGTACGCTGAGCCGTTCAGGTTTTTGGGTGAGTTGTCGTTTTGTTTAAAGGGTTTTCATAGCTGCACCTACAGTTTTTAGGTCTTACGTTCTTTGGTGTTAATCTGGAGTTTCTTTGTAACATTTCCATGCAAATTGAATTTGAGTTAGAACTCTGTGTCGTTGTTGATGATATTTACGGAGGACTATTGCTTGCCAAAGTCGCGCAGAGCATAAGCGAGAGATCCCGTGACTCTGGCTAAGATAAATGTAGGAGTACGGGGTGTTTTCTGTTTTCTGTCAAGGGCTAAATCATTTGCTATTCAACTCGGAATAAATAACTAGTTCGATTTAATTTGTGTTACAAAAATTACTTTATGTGTTTTACTTTAATTTTGAAGACAGAAAACTTTTTTTTAAAAATTTTTTTACCTCCATCATTCATACTACAGTGACTCAAAAAACTCCAAAACTCAGCTTTCTGAGTCGCATGAAGCCAAGCAAGCTAGCTCCTGACTGGGGAGCCGAGACCGAGGAGATGGTGTCTTCTGAGGAAGACTTCTCTTCAAACCTCAAGAAGAGGTCGCCCAGAAGAAGGTCGTCCAAGAATTTGAAGAGGAGTAAGCCTGAAGGTTGGTTACCAGTCCAGAAATGGGAAAGGTCTTTGTACTGTAGGCTCCAGTTGTTGCTCCAATTAATTACACGGATAGCCGAGTGGTTGAGGTCATGACGCCAAACCCACTGTGCGCGACGTATCGCGGGTTCGATCCCCGTGTAGGACAAGCGTTTGTGTGATCCACCAATTCTTGTTCTGAGTCTGGGTGTCTTTGTGCTTGAGAATTGTATGTTTGTGAAACCCCCCGCGATACAAGGATTAAAAATTCCTTAGCGCGGGAGTCATTTAAATCTACTTGGTACGCCAGAGTCTAACACTTCCTCCCTTCTAACAATTCCTGCGGTAGAGCAGAAATTTCGCCAATTCCGTTTTTTTTTAATAATTAACATTTTTTTACCTTAAATTAATAATTTGGATATGAATAACATGAAAAAAATACCTTTTATAAATAATGTAAAGTAAAAAAATTGAGGTAAATTTCAATTTTATGTTTATTATTTTAACAAAGAAACAGTATTTTCAGAAGTACTATCGGACGATGTCGACGATGGGATCACGAAATCAATATACGAGATGTACTATAAACATCGGCCTAAAAGCCAAATCAGGACAAAGTCTTTAGAAGAAGACAAGTCTAGAAAGAAGAAGAAGACACGCAGAATGAGAGACAAGAACGATTATGATTATGACATTGAACAGACGACCAGAAAGTACTTTAGAAGTAAGAATAAGAGGAGAGGAAAGAGCTTGGCAGCTGATATGCCGTTCTTTATAACTGATGGTAGAAGGCATAAAGGAGAGAGGCAGTTCTTTGAAGAAGGACGCAGAGGAAGGGAGAAGATGATGGGTGATGACGGTCATTTGAAACCTGAGATGAGAGGTGAGATAAGGACTGTTTATGCTTGAAAATTTTACACAATCCACATAGTTCTGTGATAAATGTTACGATTTATCCACGAAAAATGTTTTTATGATGAGCATAATCATTTGTTTTGTGTCTGGGAGTAATTTATCCCTAATATGTGTGTATTTAGAATAATACATATAAGTGTTAATCAGTTGTCTAATGATGTGTTGATGACGTTGTGAAAGTTGAAAAAATATGCAATATTGTTCCAATCAAACGAAAATAGCATGTTTAAAATAGATTAATTTGCGAAATCTTTTTAAAGTTTCGAAACTTTTTAATTTGAAATCTTTTTCTATTTAAGTATAGAAAAATT
The DNA here is from genome assembly GCF_003590095.1 of Trichoplusia ni. Classification (NCBI taxonomy): domain Eukaryota; kingdom Metazoa; phylum Arthropoda; class Insecta; order Lepidoptera; family Noctuidae; genus Trichoplusia; species Trichoplusia ni. Next base: position 7,647,183 of record NC_039488.1, on the reverse strand, counting down.
CGCTGTAGCACTATTTTGAAGAGACAATAAACATTAAATGAATAAATAAATAAATGCGGACAACATCACATACATTGTTCTGAACCCAAAGTAAGTTGCTAAAGCACTTGTGTTATGGAATTCAGATACAACGAAGGTACCACAAACACCCAGACCACCAGAAAATAAGAATTATTTTTTTAACAACCCCAGTGTATTAATATTATTCTTATGTAACAAAACGTAACACATGATGTATTACAGAGCTCCCACTTAAGAGTAACATACCAAGATCCAGAAAACGGAAGGACAACAGCGGCATGGAGATGCTGGACTACTCTGATGAGGAGGACCTGGATGTACTGGAGAAGGAGTCGGTGGACAGAAGAGGAGAGAACAGCAGGCGAAAGAGGTATTACACGTCGGCAAATTTAGAATCATTAGTTTTTATTTTGAATATATTTGATGACAATGCAATTAACAACTATAAAATTTGCCAAATTTGATATTTAAAAAAGTGGGTATTTATGATTTTTTCCCCAAATTTTATTTGTATTTCCAGAACTTTACCGAAGGACGATGAACCGCCGATCGGGGAGACTGGCAACTCTGAGACAGTTGAAGATGTGGACTTCGTAGTAACATTGCGTCCGACACAGATCCGAACCTTCGTCATCTGGTTCGAGAACCGCAAGGCATACACATGAGTTACTGAGCCATGGAGTTATTTAGATGTAGATGTTTTTGTTTTAACATTAGTTTACAGTAGGCCTCGGTTTCTGAAATTCCTTTATTGATTATTACTTTACTGAATGCTGAAAAATTACAATTTATTTTAGCGGTTAACTTCGTTAATGTTTTTTCACTTCATTTAGTAAGTAGTTGTTATGATCATAGTAGCCGTTGCCTACGGCTCCGCCCGCTACAAAAACGTTGGAAATCAACACAAACAATACTAATTACTGTTAACGTTGGTGAATATTAAAAATAATGTTTATTACTGCTTCTCCCAAAAACTGGTAGACTAAAATGAACGGATACCGCACTAAGCTTAAAGCCAAAGTTAAAAGCTATCAATATATGGAATTTGTTTTGGCCACCCGGAATTTTCTTCAGTGACATCTTTTTTTCACAAAATTTCATTCATTCGAAGAAAGCCGTATATTATTTATTTTTGATAATTATAAATAGCAAATTCACTGCCAAATATTTTTAAAAACAGTTTTATAGTTAAGTTTATATAACTTGATGAACTTATTTTTTGAGATTTTATGCCGTAAGAGATTTTATTGTTTTTAAATAGTAAGTAAGGTTGTGTAATAACATGGTTTTTAATCTTCAATACTAATATTAAATAAGTTTAGTTATCCTAAAATGTTATTTTATTACACTTTTTGTAAATAAAGTTATATTAACTATATTATTATTGTTTCATTTCTATACCATTTTTATGACACCCTACTTAACAAAATAAGTTATAACAGTACCCTATTACGAGTGTTCCCCTGACTGTCCGTCTGATACCAAGCCGAATCTCATCAACAAAACAAAGACAACATCAGATGTCGTCTTTGTTTTGCTGCTAAAATACACTAAAAAATTGGTACAGCCAGTGCCGTATTATCCATAAGGCACTTTGGGCCAGTGCCTAGGGGCCCACGATGACCAGGGGCCCAGCACTCCTGATTAAAAAATTAAAAACACGGGGATTGTAAAAATTCCAAAATTGCGTTGCTGTTCTATGAAAAAGGGGGCCGGAAAGGAACTGTGGCTAGGGGCCCTGAGATGGTTAATCCGGCCCTGGGTGTAGCAACGGCTCAATCGATTTTTATCAAACATGTCTAAGAAACACAAGTACTTAATTTACCTGTTCGGGAGATACGATGCCACAGATAGATAGACAGACACGTCCAACTTCGGGCATAACAACGTTTTACGAGTCTGACTCGCATTTAATAGTTTTTTTTAGCATTTTTAACCGAAATTCATACTAAAATGGCTGAACTGCTAATATATATTATTTTAAACCCTTTGGAGTTAAATCCTTGTGTCGCGGGGGTTTCACAAACATTCGAGTCACATGCACTCACACACACCCAGACTCAGAACAAGCATTCGTGGATCACGCAAACGCTTGTGCTATGCGGGCATGCAACTAACACGTCACGCTTAGGGGAAATCAACCACTCAGCTATCCGCGACTTCAGTAAATTGCGGAAATAAATATATTCACTGGGTATAAAAAGTAAAAAAACAGTTTTCTTGGAGTCGGTTAAAAATACTAAGGGAAGTTTAAGGATATAAATAATCATCATTCCCCTGCCCTTATCCCAATTATTTTATTTGGGGTCGGCGCAACATGTCATCTTCTTCCATACCTTCCTATCAGCCGTCATCTCACAAGAAACACACACACCCTCTATTTAAGGATATAAATAAATACACAATAAATCATTTAATATCTTCATCTTGGGTCCCCATCAGCGTCTTCATTTCTCTTGCAGTTATAACGACCCATTTCAAATATTAATTTCTCTTTGAATAAAAGTAATGGCAGAACTCTCTAGCAAACTGCCGGTGCAAAGATAGTAGGAAGTGGTATGATTTACTGGCATTCAGTAAGTGGTGAAGAGTTGGCGTTAAATGGAAAATTAAGAAAGAATTTCAAGGCCGTTCAGCAGTGGGTCAGCATAAGCTTCAGTTTTAATTTTCGGTCAAATAAGAGGTCAAGGGCACGGTATTCAGCGCTGAGACTGAAAGACGACCGCAACATAGAAGTTAGAGCGAAAAAATCTGAGCAAAGTTTTTTGGAAAACGAATCCGAAAGTTTAAAGAAATGGATTAATACGGCCATTTATTTAGTACTTTAATAAGCGGAGGCCAGTTTCCAGGGAGTTTTAAAAAGGTTGGGGTAATACCCAAGGGAAGGGATGTATAGAAGAAGCGACTGCGGATCCATAACGATATAAAAACAACCGGATTTTCAAGTTGCCCAATTCTTCATCAAAATCTTCAGCTTCGAGTACGCTAAAAGAAAAAACAGGTCTTTCGACCTAGATTGACGTCTCCCCAAAGGAACAAAGATAAATTTTTATTTTTTTGGCGGCCAAATTTTTTCATTCTTTTTTACAAAAAAAAACAAACAAACTGAAAAACGTTCACAAGTCACTTTTTTCTTGTGTTACAAACAGCCGCCTTTGGAACTTAGAAAAAATATTTTTTGCCGCCAGCGTTATCTTTTCAACGGCTTTAAACTTTAATTCTTTTTTGTAAATGTTCTTTTTACATTATATAAGTAAAATATATCTAGTATGTACATTGTATACGACGCTCGTAGACTTGACGATTTATTGCTTTGACTGAACCTTAGCTAAGCAAGACTTTATTAATATTAACATTCTTCAAAACAAAAAAAATCATATACACTAAAAATTAAAAATAACTTTCAAAGATGACTAATAAAATTTAAACATCGCAATACCTAAAACTTAATTAAAATTACATGAAAACATCGATCATAAACATTATTTATACAAAAACAATTTTCAATTTACCACAGAAATTTGATTCCTATTCTATTTGAATTCGCCACATTGTCACATAACGATTGTTTACGTCAAATTTACGAGCTATCGTTGCTTAAGACTACTGACAAACAAACATATTTACAAAATTAATGTTAAACAAAACTTCTAGCGTTAATTATTAATTCTATAAAATAGCGCCTTCGAAGCGTTTTGTTAACTTATCAAACTGTTGATTAGAAAACTGTTGGTTTAGCAACGGCATCACATAGTTTAGAGATATGACCGTCGGACGGCCAAGTCAAAGGTCGTCGGTTGGAATCCTGGCACGCACCTAGGTATTTTCGCATTAATTACAGTTTTGAAGTATTATTTCCATATCAGTGAAGGAAAATTGATTGAAATTGAGGTAACTGGCTCATATAAGACTTTTAACTCAGTGTAAAATCCTCGATTTTTAAGTCTCTAGTTGATCAATTCGGTTGTTCTTTAGATAATAAGTAACACTTCACTTAATATTTAAACATTTTGAAGATTGAAGCGAGAGGCCGCATCATTTCTTGTCTCGCTTCCATAACTGTCTAGGTTTTAAGACTTCTTGGTACATTCCATTACGATTATTAGAAGCCGACCCAAACATAGTTGGGCAAAGGCTAGGCCGATTATGATGATGGTACAGTCCATTACTTTGGGTAACTATCTATACGTTTCGAAGTATATATATCTTCGAAAACGTGCCCGTAAGAGCCCCGAATATATGGAACAGAGAATTATTCCGGTTGTTTAAGCCAGCAAGAGTCTAGCAGACCCATAAGTCTTCACCAGAGCGAAAGAAGTCCGAAAGGATTTTCACAAGGACCCAAAAAAGATGGGTTAAGACCTTAACAGTTAGCCTAAGACCTGGCTTTAATTCTTTCACTTCACTTATCATTATTGGTAAAATATTAATTATTCAAAAGCCACAGTTTTCTAATTAACAGCTCAACATCACACCCACGCAAAACCGCAGAGCAAACTATGTCAAAAACAATTAGTTAAGAAAGAAAAAACAGTTTGAAAAATTAAAACTAAAAAAAACAACACATTTTGGAGAATTTTATTTTTTTAAGGTATTTTTTTAGCTGTTTAACGCTAAAAAAGTTTATTGTAGATGTTGTGGATTTTGACATCCGGTTCCGAAATCACACATACATTTACAATAACGGAACTGTATATGTGTATTTATGTATGTGCCTAGTATACGCATTACTAAATATAACACAAAAAACCAACTACGGATTTTCGGATGTTAGTACAAAATCCACATCCGTTTACGTTGATTTAAATTTTAACCTCGAAAATACCTTCTCCAAAATATGTCAAAACTTACAATTATCTATAATAATAATTAATTAATTAAAAACTATATAATTTATTAATAAAATTAAGAATATGTAACATGAACGAAGTTTATACTTCTTTATTTCGTAAAGGCCCGTTCACACTGTATCGTTACTTTGACTGACAAGTGGCATTTCTACCAAAGTTAATGAAGAAATCGACCAAATGTATGAAAGTGACAGGTTTGAGTCACGTGACTTGTCAACTGTCAAGTCCATACATTTGGATGATTTCTTCATTAACTTTTGTAAAAATGTCTTCGTCTACGGAACATATATTTTTATCTACATAGGTTTTATATAATTATCATACTAGATATAGTAAATACATATTACACTAGCTTTCAAAATTGAAAAGTCGACTATTTTCTTGAATATAAAATAAATAAACCGAAAATATTATGTTCAATTAAGTAATAACATGTGTTAGCAATTATATAGATATTCCTTGTGCAATATGAAACATATACAAAAGAACTGTGTCTAGAAATTTAGCTAGCTTCGAAATAGACCTAAAAACTATTCAACAATAAACTTTTGCCTATTTGACTGTTGAGTTAGGTACCAGTCTCAAAGACTATGTTAGGTCTTAGAAAAGCTTTTTTAATACAAACTCTATTCAAACTCTACATGGATTTGACATAGGAGATTGATTTTCCCACGATTTTATAAACGCACTTTCTTGTGTGTTCGTTTGTTTGTCGTTCCAGTTGGATTTTTGCAACTCAATTTTGAGGCACTTCCCGATAAGCTAGCGGGCTGAAATTTTCAGGTTAGCTTCAAATCCGACGACAATGCAATTTACAACTGCAAACGTGGGTTAGCTTTTTTAAATCTATCCACACAAAACAGACTAATTCATCTCTGGTAGACACCTTTTAAAGACAGTATTAAAGAGGTCGTAAAAAGATTCGATACTTATTACGAGATTGGATGGTCAATTTGGACAATGTATGTTACAGAGCGACTGCCTATCTGACAAACAAAATTATTTGGTAACACAGTATAACTTAGAAAGACTGATAAAACGATCCAACAGTCAAATATTTACAATAATAATAAACATAATTTACTTTAATATAAATACAAAGTAACGATACAGTGTGAATCGACGTTATCAAGGACTGTGCTTGTACTAAGAGCTCGCAAAGCAAAACTGTCATTAGTGTGAGCGGGATAGTTATACAGGGTAATGTGCTATCTCGCTTTGACAACAGCAAGTTTTACTTTCAAAGTTTATAGTAAAGCCGCGTGTCTGTGTGAACACAGACGCGTGTTCATAACAACAACATAGTCAAAAAAAAATATAGTCATAACAAAAATTATTTGCAAACCGCTCCGCGGTGATCTTGAATTTGTAGTTTAATAACGTTGTATGGTAAAATGAGATGAAGATGTTGATGTTGTTTTTCAGCTTATGATCGAAGTCATCGGAAGAATCCAAAACTAGACGGTTTATACTGAACATTGCGAGAGAGCAAACCGTGGAATCAAATTATTACGATTTTTGTCTGTAATCTACCTTCTGGTCAATGTGCCTCCTCCACATAGAGAACTGGCATATTCATAATCTGGTATCATTAGAAACGCCTTTGCCAAAATCATTAAAATGATAGCCTAGTGGCACGACCGTTTGACTGTCAAATCAAAGATCTGTAGTTCGAATCCCAAGACACAATAATCGCGTTTTCAAAGTTAAAAAGATTGTGTCTAGTGGCAGTTTAATTACTGTAAGCGCTTGTGGCGCCCTCTGCGCCGAGCTTTACGTTATGTCCCCTATACCCATCTTAACATTGTATATATACTAGCTGACCCAGCAAACGTTGTTTTGCCTAAAAAAATTTTTCTAGTTGTATTTATTTTTAATGCCACATTACAAAATATAAAAAACAAAAAATTTCGTCCAAAAAGTAAAAAAATATTTTTTATTGTGAGCAACCCTCATCACTTGGGGGTATGAAAAATAGATGTTAGTCGATCAGACCTAATGAATACGCATATAAAAATTTGGTAAAAATCGGTAAAGCCGTTTCGGAGGAGTACGGTAACTAACATCGTGACACGGGAATTTTATATATTAGAAGAAGAAGTATTTCACCATACAACGTCATTTCCAAACTACTAGCTCTCTTGAATCCGTTAAATACCAATCGTTAATTATCTAAACCTCGTTACTTAGTCATAATAAACTACATTTTGAACTTTATAACCCCCATGCCCGACTAGGTCGGACGGAAGACTTTGTATATATTACAAAAAGGCTGTTTGTGATATATTATTAGTAATAATATTTACCACTATTGAGAATCCTATTTAATATTATAAACGCGAATGTTTGTATGTATGGATGTTTGTTACACTTTCGCGTAAAAACCACTGAACGGATTTAGATGAAACTTTTTACACAGATAGTTTATAACCTGGATTAACACATAGGATAGTTTTTTATCCCGTTTTTTTGATCCCGTGGGACCATTTACGATTTGTAGCGGGCGGGCCCACGGGAAAGAGGTAGTGGGTTCATATTTTTTTATTTTTTTATTTCCATTCAAATCATACTGTCACATTCAAAGCTGGACGAGTATAAGTTTGGTTTTCGTAAATAATTTGTAAACTATTGTCCACAAACTACACATCAATTGCAATATTCACTGTTTTTTTTTATCAATTACTTTTTATTCATGATTAGACTAATTTTTTCAACTTCTTTTTTTATACGTATCGATTCTAAACAATTAATTTCCTTTCAATAGTGGTGAATATCATACAAATCACATGCAAATATAGTATACACATTGACATTGCCTCGCCGACATATAGTCGAAATTTTGTAATTATATATTTTTTTGAATCGTAAGTTTCCTTTAATTAAAATATTATCATGTAATCATAATGGTATTCGTATGGGCAAGCATAATCAATGATTATCGCTGTTCTGTATTTTCGCCCAGCCGTGGGATCCTTATTGGATGAATCAATTGAACAACTCCCTCAGTTAATCTTAAATGGGATCTTTTAATAGACCTAAGTTTTTAATTTTGATAAAATTCATTCAAAAAATCTTAACAAATGCGCTTAATAATAAGTTTTTTTTAATTCAAAATCAATTGTATTTTCTTAACGTAGTAAGTATCTAATATTAATTTAAAACTGGCAGTGAGTTCGAGCCCAGCGATGCGGAATACTTTTTGTGATGTTTATCTTGAGTATTTTAAAAATAGTTGACAACTTATAAAACTTAATTAGTACAACATACACATAATTACATTGTACAAAATATTAAAACGACTTGATAGAAAATCAGAATAATACAACAGAGGGCGCTAGTAGTAGCGACCAGATTCACGCAAAATGGATTTAGAAAATGTAACTCACCGTAAGCGATACCGAACTAGTTCACTCAACGATATAACGAATGTTAATGAGGAATCATGTATATTTGACTCGACTATGATGAGTCTACCTGACTGTACGAATAATAATAGTCAAACGCTGTATGAAATGAATGAAAAAATCAAATTATTGACAAAAGATCTACAAATAGCTCACCAAGAGATTGAAAACCTAAACACCGAAAATTTTCGTTTAAAGGCAGACCTACACAAATCTTTAAATATCATTGAATCTTACAAAAAAATCAACGAGACTATTGACAGGAAAAGTATGACGCCTTTATCGGGACGCAAAAGAAAATTCATTCAAAACAAGATAATAAGAACTCCAATAGATAGTAGACATTTGAAAACAATCGATCATATCTCCAGTACATCACCAACTTCTGAGTACTTAAGTCCTATAAATGTTATTGAGTCTGAATGTGAAGGAACACAGTTTATACTGAAACCTCAATGTGTGCAAACAAATGAATGTCAAAACCTCACACCGCAACTACAGTCTTTACAAACATTATCGGGTGATACTCCAACAATAACCTCAAACATTAAGGAGATATCAGTAGACCTATTTTCAAGATTTCTGAAAGACGCTGAGAACAAAGATGTTATCAACTCCAACACTCTTCAGAAAAACACACTACATAACGACGCCATAAATACATGTATCTCAGTAGAAGAGGAAAAGAGACAAAAAATCGTAGTAATAGCTGATCAACAAGGACGTAATGTTGGAAGGATCCTTCAAACATTGGTCGGTCCCAAATATGATGTGTTATGCTTATGTAAACCAGGGCACAATTGAAAGATGTACTTGAGTGGCAAAACGACATTGTATTGAGTTTAGGCAAGCATGACTATGTAATAATTTTAAGTGGAAGTAATGATCGTAACCCGCACGAATTTTTATTTAATTAAGAAATTGGCTTAAACAGGTACCACACACCAATATTATTATGCCAGAAGTGCCATTTAATTATTATCTACGGGAGCAAAAATTAAACTATGAACTAAGGTTTATTTGCAAACGATTTAAAAATGTATCATACGTTAATATGGACTACACAAGATTCCGCCCTAATCGTTATTTCTTTTCTCTTAACCTATGCAGGTCATTACTTAGGGAAATATTACACAATGAATACAAAATTAAAGCATTAACCCACCAACAAAAATAAATAAGGTAAATACATGGCATGTTGAGAAATCAACTCAAAACAGATTTGAATATGGCTTACCAACCTGAACCAACATTTTAATCACATCAGAAGAAGATTTTTTTCGTTCATTAATAATAGTTTTATAAATATCATTCACCAAAATATTAATGGTCTCCTTAATAAACTAGATCTGTTGAGCACATGCGTAGACACGTTATTGGATGACGGTATAGATATAGATGTTCTTTGTATCACGGAACACAATATGATCCATGAAGATACCAGATTAGTAAATATGCCGCCATTTAGTCTGGCAACTATCAGCAGTAGGAAAAATAGTACGGAGGGTCTTGTATACTTGTTCGTCGTGACCACAGGTATAAAGTTCTAGAAGAAGTATCGAAATATAATGTTCCAAACATATATGAATGTAGTGCTGTAGAACTTATCGAGCATAATTTTTAATATTTTGCATATATAGACCACCCCACAATTCCTCTAATGACCTACAAACTTTCTTCGAAAATTTTAATAATATGTTGAATCATACTGCTTCAAAAATAAAAAAATTATAATATGCGGCGATTTTAATATTGATCTATTGAAAAATAACAAGACTTCTCTAGAATATAGAAATCTCTTACTTGAATTTAATCTTAAGCTAGCTATAGAAACTCCTACTCGACTGACCAGCGGTACATGCATTGATCATATGATACATAACAACATAAAAGGGTGCAGAAGCAATACACTCGAACTAGCCTTATCAGACCACACAGCACAATTATTATTTTGTCCAGTGAAACATATTATAAAAATAACTATTGGTACACTAGTAAGCGTGATTATTGTAAAGAAAATATGGAAAAGTTTATAAACTGCCTAAGCTCTCTTAAATTTAAAGAAATATATGACAGTGGTGACCCTAACGAGGCGTTGATATGTTTCATGATTTATTTAAGCTATTCTATGATTTATGCTTCCCGATCATACGAATAAAAATATCACTTAGAAAACGTCCTAAATGGATCAGCAAAGGCATAAAACAATGCTCAAAACAGAAAAGAAGGTTATTATGGCAGTACAGGAGGACAAAAAATAAAATTGATAAATCTAAATTTAAAGCTTATTCCAAAAGACTCAATTTAATTATTAAACTTACTCAAAATCCCAAAATAATTATCTTATAAGTACTGCATCCAACAAATCAAAGCTACTTGGAAATAATAAATAAAATAAAACTATCTACCACGGGATGTGATTAAACAAATAAAAAAGGATGGTAAATAATTTCCGATCCTAGTGAATTGCTTGAAGAATTTAATAATTTCTTTATTAATCAAGTTAAACCTTTGACATTAAATATTTCAAATAAAAATAATGTACCAATCTATAATAATTGCAATTCTATTTTCTTAAATCCGACTACACCGAATGACATTAAACGCATTATTCTATCCCTCAAAAATACTAATAGTACAGGCTATGATGAAATCACTACTAAAGTATTAAAGCATGTTAGTAATATAATATCACCAATATTAAGTCATATATTTAATTTGTGTATTTTTCATGGTATCTACCCTAATAAATTAAAAACCACAATTATCAACCATTATTTAAGAAAGAGGACAAAGAGAACATGGCCTGCTATCGACCCATAGCACTCATCCCAATACTATCTAAAGTACTAGAAAAAGTTATATATGAAAATCTCAATAGCTACTTAGAGAGAATAAAATTTTAGCAGAAGAACAAATGGGTTTTCGTAAACATAAATCTATTAATATGGCAATTTATAAATTTTTAGCTAATATCACAAAGAAATTAGACTCAAAAACTCCTGTGTGTGCTTTATACATGGATTTAACAAAAGCCTTTGATTACGTAGACCATCAGATCCTAGAAAAAAAGCTTAACGCCTATGGTATAAGGGCAACGCACTAGGCTTAATAATGTCCTACCTGAATGAAAGAAACAAGTTACTGTAATCACAAAAATATGTCCAAGACAAAAGCAAGAACTAACATTTAAGTCTAATGTACAAAACATAAAATACGGTGTCCCTCAAGGGAGTGTATTAGGACCATTATTATTCCTCATTTATATAAATGACTTCCCCAGGTAATAAACTCTCTAATGGTCTTATTTGCCGACGACAGTACAGTTATGTTTTCAAATAAAGATTCTAAACTGCTGGAATCGGAAATAAATAATGGTTTAGTAAATATTATTGATTGGTTGAATGCAAATAACCTTGTTATAAAACCTAAGTAAAACTAATTTGATGGTTTTCCGAAATTACAGTAATTCTTTTATACCAGACATTAGTGTAAATTATTGTGGTCAGCCAGTTAAAGAAGTTACGGTTGCAAAGTTCTTGGGTAAAATGTTGACTGCAATCTAAATTGGAAGATACATGTTGAGTCTGTATGTACCAAATTAAATAAATTCTCATATGCGTTACACATGTTAGCAAAAACAGTAAACACATCCACTATTCTGACAGCATACCATGCGTACGTAGTCTCAACTTTACGATATGGTTTAGTTTATTGGGAAACTCAACAGATAGGCATGCCGCATTTATATCACAAAAGAAATGCATTCGCGCGATGTGTCAATTAGATAATATGATAGTTGTAAATCTTATTTCCAGTCACTGAGAGTTCTTACATTGCCATGCTTGTATATTTTTGAAGTCATTGTATTTGTAAAAAATAATTTAAATTCATATGAAACACTGCGTAGTAATAATCGACATAGTCATAAAATAAAAGTACAACCTAGTAGAACCACTCTTTTAAATAAAAGCCTATTTTGCATGGCACCAAAATTGTATAATAAACTCCCCAATTCCATTGTGAAAATTGATACTATTGATAAATTTAAAAAAAGACTCAAAGAATTTCTTATTAGTAAATGCTACTATGATATTAGAGAATATTTAGAGATAAGTTTTGACATTTGTTATTTTGCATTGTTATTTTTAGTTATATGTATTGTCTTTAGAATTTGTATTTTATAGTTACTTTGAACTTATTATTTTGTATTTTAATATTTAATATTTTGCATGCCTAATGGCGGAATATGTTATAGAACTATTTTAAACCTTAACATCTTTATTATGTACACATATTCGTAAAATAAAATTATTGATTTGATTTGATTTGATTTGAT